>NW_007249749.1:214303-278676 GCF_000164805.1 Carlito syrichta
CAACAGGGTGCCTGAATGAAACTTAATTGTACACCTAACCCTTAACTGTACCCCACAAAACCATAATAAAAAATATTGATTATGAAAAACAAACAAAGAAACAAAAAAGAAACTATGCAACTGTTTTCCAAAGTGGCTGTGTTATTCCCAGCCCCACAGCAATACCTGAGGGTGCCAGTAGCTCATATACACTTGGTAGTGTCAGCTGCTTTGATTTTAATTATTCTAAGTGTTTATATGACAGTTTCTCATTGTGGCTTCAATCGCATTTCCCATATGATTAATGATGTTGATCATCTTTTCTTTTCACGTTTATTAGTATTTCATATATCTTCTTTTGGAGTATCTATTCAAATTTTTTGTCCTTTTTTATTACATTGTCTTATTATTATTGAAGTGTTCTTTATACATTCTGGTTATAAGTATTTTGCTATATACATAATGAGAATATATTCTCCAATTGTCTTTTATTAAGCTATTTTCTTAATAGTATATTTAAAGGGCAGAAATTTCTATTTCTGATTAAGTTTATTTGATTGAATTTTTATTTTATGGTTTGTTTTCTGTGTACTAAGATATCTTTGCATATCCAAGATTGCAGGAGTTTTCTCCTACATTCTCTTCTGGAAGGTGTTTAGTTTTATCTATTACATCTGAGTCTGTGATCCATTCCAAGGTAAAGTTTGAATACAGTATAAGTAAGTATAAAGGTTCATTTAGTCCATATACATCCAGTTGTTCCAACACCATTCTTTGCAAAGATTAGCCTTTGTCCCTGAGCTTCTTTGCTGAAAATCACCTGACTATATATATGGAAATCTATTTCTGGACTCTCTACTTTATTCCAAAGATCTATACATCTATCCTTATGCCAACACCACACTAAATACAATATAATTTACAGGAAGGCTTTACAAGAAGATATTAATACCACACCTGATAGTAAGATGTTATACAATGTTTTAAAAACAGGCAATATAACTTTTCTAGTTTTTTCTACTTTTTCCAAATTATTTTGGCTATTTTATTTTAGATCTTTTGCATTTCCAAATGAACTTTACAAAATTATTAGAAATTATACAAAAAAGATCTTGGATTTTATCAAAATAAAAAAATCTACAGATCAATTTTTAAAAATTGACATCTTATCGATATTGTATCATTCAGCTCATGAATGTAGGATGTCTCTCCAGTTACTTAAGTCACCTTTATTTACTCTCAGCAATGTTTAATAGTTTTTATTGTCAGGTCTTGTATATAACTTGCTTATCTCTAAGCACTTGTCAGTCATCCCTAAGTATTCCATGTTCATTTGATGTTATTGGAAATAGATTATTTTGTTTGGGGTTTGTTTATATTTTAATTTTCAATGAATTTTTTCATATTGGTCTTGTATCCTGCTTCCCTGCTAAGTTCACTTATTAATTCAAATAGGTGCTTTTAGGAGGCAGATTTTCTAGGGTTTTCTATATATATGCTCATAGTATCAGCAAATACTTTTACTTCTTCTTTCCAATCTTATACCATTTATTTCATTTTCATGCCTATTAAGTCATGAAAGCACTGCTGACCTCTAATGAAATGTTGCATAGAAGTAGTAAGAATTTGGTCTTTTTCTGATTTTAGAGGAAAGCAGTCTATATCCAATAAGAAAAATGTTAGCTGTAAGTTTCTCAAAGGTACCCTTGATAAGGCTGAGGAAGTTTCCTTCTACTCCTAATTTACTTAGCATTTTTATCATTAATGTGTGTTGAATACTGCCACATACTTTTTCTGCAATTACTGAGATGATGATATAGGTTTCTTTCCTTTATTCCATTGATATAATGAATCATATTTATTTTAGATTATTAAATCAATGGGATAAACTTTACTTCATGACATATTATTGACCCTTTTATCTACTGCTGCATTCAATTTGCTAATTTTTTTTAAGTATTTTTGCATTTGATTTATTGGAGATTGCATTATTTTGTGTGTGTGTGTGTGTAATGTATTTGTTTGTTTTTGTGTAATGTATTTGTTTGGTTTTATTAACAAGGTAATATTGGTCACATAAAATAATTCAGGAGGTATTCCCTCATCTTCTTCTATTTTTTGAAAGAATTTTGTACAGTTAGCATTATTTATTCCTAAATGTGTGGTAGAATTCACCAGTGAAGCCATCTGAACCTGGAGTTGTACTTTAATTCCATTGCAGTCGGATAACAAATAGTACAATTTCAATCATTTTAAATTTATTGAGCTTGATTATGTGTCACCCTTGACATATTCTACTGGTTAGAGGCAAGTTGTGGGTCCAATCTACACTCAAGGGTTGGAAATTATATAAGGGCATGGGTACCAGGAAGCAAGGAAATTGGGGGCCACCTTAGAGTCTGTGCAACTATAAGTACTTTTAAATATTCTATTTTATCTCCACTATTGCTTGATAAGCTATACCGCTTTAAAACTCACACCAAGATATATCATAATCAAATCACGAAAAACCAATAGTAAAGATAAAACCTTAAAAGCAGCCATGAAAGACAAAAAAAAAAAAGACACATTCCATCCCCATTTGCCATCAGGGATTCCAATTACATGTATGTTAGACAGCTTAATATTGTGCTATAGGCCACTGAGGCTGTATTTTTTGTTGGTTTTTTGTTTCTGTTTTTTGAAATTTGGTTTTGTTCTTTTCTCTGTGCTTTGTTTAGATTAACTTTCACTGTATACATTCAAGGTCACTGATCTTTTACAGTATCCAATCTGCTCCTAATCCCATACAGCAAAATTTTCATTTGAGATACTATTGTTGTTTTTAACCCCTAATGTCCAATTTGGTTCTTTTTTGCTTTTATATGAGGTTATTTTTAAGTGTCCAAATCAGTAGTTTTTTGTATATTTACTAAGTTATACCTATCACCACTATCTAATTCCAGAACATTTTTGTCACCTCCCATTCTCTCCTCTTCCCAGTCCCTGGAAACCATGCATTTCTGTCTCTATAGATTTGCCTGTGTTGGACATTTCACATAAACAGAATCATATGTGATATTTTTGTGTTTGGCTTCTTTCACTTAGGGTTCCAGTTTCAAGAATTCTCCATGTTGCAGCATGTAACAGTACTGCATTCCTTTATATGGCCAAATAATATTCCATTGTATGGATACATCACATTTTACTCATTCACAATTTGATGAACATTTCAGTTGTTTCTACTCTTTGGCTATTCTGAGTGATGCTGCTATGAACATTTTGTGTACAAGTTGTTGTGTGGACATATTTTTGAATTCTCTTGGGTAAAAACTCAGAAGTGGCTAGGTGCAGTGGCTCACACCTATAATCCCAGTACTTTGGGAGGTAGAGGTGAGAGAATTGTCTGAGCCCAGGGTTTGAGACCAGCCTGGACAACCTGGCGAGACCTCGCCTTTACAATAAATAAAAAAAATCAGCTGGGTGTGGTAGCACATGCCTGCAGTTCCAGTTACTTGGAAGGCTGAGATGGAAGGATCGCCTGAGCCCAGCATGTCAAGATTGCAGTGGCTATGAGTTTGCCACTGCACTCAGTTTGGGCGACAGTAAGACTCCAACTCAAGAAATAAGAATAAAAATGAAAATAAACCCAGAAGTGGAACTGCTATATCACATAGTAATTCTATGTTTACCTTTTCAAGGAACTGCCAAACTGTTTTACAAAATGGCCATGCCATTTTATATTTCCACCAGCAATGTGTGAGGATTCCAATTTTTCCATGTCTTCACTAACACTTATCCAAGTTAAGAAATACATTTTACATCGCAACAATATATATTCATGTATATATTTAATTAATATATAATATATAAATGTGCATATAATATATGTATGTGTGTATTTAATTAATATATTTTTATTTTATATTTTATTTATTACATAAATTTATGTTTAGTCTATATATTTATATTATGTATATTTAATATATATGTATATGTATATTCAATTAAAACAAAAAACATTTATGAAAATACCTACTCTTGCTACATATGATGCGCTCTGATACGTTTGCACACTATTCTGTTTCCTTCTTTTTTGTTAATGTTGTTCTACTATATAGATTTCACATTCAACATAAAGTTTCAAAACAATGGTTTAGGGACTACTGAGTTTGAGCTGAGGTTCTTGCATAACATCCAGGAATATACAGTCAGAAGTCAGAAAGATAGTCTGATCTTGAGTTTGGGAGATAGATTTGGAATGAAAATACAGAAATGAAAGTCCTCAGCACATGAGTGATCCATGAAGTAGGTGTGTGATCAAAGAGATACATGGGAAAAAGGCTGAGCAGAATATCTATAGTACTTGTTAAATTCTTCTTGACATCCAGTCCCAAGGATGTGAATTATTTTTCAATCCATTCAAGGGTCAAAGCGGTAGTCACTTTTAGTTCTGCCGTTGAATCTTGGATTCCTATCCTCTATTCAAATGTATGTAGAAATATTTAGATTTTCATAAATTGTTTAATCTGAGGTTTCTGTTTCTGTTTCCTAACTTCTTTCCCATCACTGAGCCTTACCCAATCTCTTTTTTTTTTTTTCAATAAGAGCTTACTGACAAAGGTACTTAGAGAATTCAGGAAAAAAATGATTGCAAGAGAGCTTAGCTTTAAAATACACAAGAAGGACTACAGTTGAAGTCAAGAGACATCATCATCAAGTACTTTCAAATCCTTCAAGATCATGAACTAACACTGATTTTTTTTAACATATATTTTATTTTAAAATTGTGGGGTACAGTTAAGGGTTAGGTATACAAATATGCATCATTCAGGCACCCTTGTTGATAAGGGGTATTCCCCCATCCCTAGACAGATATTGACTACCGTTAATCCCACCTCCCTTCCCCTCCCTGACCCCCCCATAGTTTCCCACCACTGTCAATCCTTTTTTTATAGTATTACAACAGATGTAACACTGATTTTTAAAGAGCATCTTGGGTTTTTTAAGGTCTGGTTTGAGAACCCCTGAAGACCAGGAGCATTCTATCTTCATTTTTTTTTTTAAACAAAGAGTTTCAATGTTGTAATTATTTTATTCTTTGGGTTCATTTCATTATGCTAAACATAACCTAAGGATAACTTTTTTTTACCTTTTATCATCTCTGTAATCTCAACATCATCATAAAATTACTGATTCTTCCTTCTCTTGAGAAAATGACAAGGGGCTCTGTAGCTCCAAAAGTAACTTCTTACATTTACATATGATATAATAGTGCTTACCCTAATTAAAGATTGTACAGATCTAACACAAGTAGTTTTACATAAAAATCTTCCTATCATTTGAGAGAAAGGGTAGATAGCAATATATGATTAGCCCATCTTAATTTATGCATTATCTCACGGTTTTAATATTTTTCAAAACAAAAAAAGATGTTTAGGAGGAAAGTAAGTGTTACCCACTGCATTATTTTTCATGTTTGCATATCTAGAAGTATGATAGGCATCCCTGCCACTTATCAATGAGAAACTGGGACCAGCAAGGTGGTGATTTGTCAAATTGGGTACAACCAAATCAACAGACCAAGGAGCTTGGTGATAATTCCATTGGCAAAATAAGAACCAATAATAAAAAGAGAATAAACAATTCAACCAAATAATTTATGCAATCCATCTGTGAATCTTTTTCAATCAGGGAAATACTTCATATTTAGCTGGACTGAAGCAGAATAAATGAACAAATCATTTAATAGTCATGGAAACCCAACTGTTCCTAATGTTAGGAATAAATAAAATCAAAATTAACAGAAATGTATAAGGTTCTACATTGTTGGAGGTTAAGTACCAAATTGTTCAGAACTGTTAAGTGCTTTGGGTGACACCTACATTTTTGTCACCCTCTCTCCCATTCCCTAATGATTACATCAAATTTCTATTTTCAGGACATGAGAAACACCAATTTTTAATTTCGCAAAATAGATTTTATCATTCCACCAACAGGTGCAATGCCAACAGCAAGGTATTCCTTTTGGGAGTTCAAAAAAGAAGTGAAATATGAAAAATTTTGAAAGGGCCTGGAATTCCCAGAAAGGCCAATAGGACCACTGTTTGTTCAGCCAGAAGAAATTCAAAAGGGGTTAATTGCAGTTTTCGAACAACCAAAGGAACAAAAAAATACATCACAGTTTCATTTTCACTAAGAATAGGTATAAAAAAGTAAAAGTTTATACTTAGCCAAAAGGATTTAGATGACACATCAATTGGAAAAAACTTCTGGCCTAAAAAAAGACACCAAGAAAAGAACTATTCTTCCAGAGATTTTCAAGGGAAAGCAAACAGGTCACCTTTGGGAAAAGTACATATAGATTCACTCGTGCCATGACCATACCCTTTCCTCCATAAAGAGTCTCAAATTGCCATAGTATTTTTATGACTTCTTTCACTTGTATACTTAGAAAGTTCTTTATGCACCCAAACATGAGGCAAATATCAAAAGTACTTTATAACTGCATTTTTTACAGCTAATTCTCTAATACAGTTGGAATTTATCCTGCTGAAATGGTTGGAGAAATGTCTTTTTTCCCAAAAGTTCTTCTTCAGTTATGCTAGTGATCACTGGTATACTTATAAGTAGCTTGTATATTTAGTTATACCCAGGGAATAACTTGGCATTTCCCTGAATTTCCGCCTTGAAAGTGCACCTCACTCCTCTTTATTCCAACAATCATGGTAGACAGCAATTATTATATTTGGGGTGATTCGACATCCTTACCTTGGCCCATCTGCATCTTCAAAAGCTCCGGCCATAAGCCCTGGCCCTGAGAGCAGATAGCACCACCAGCAAGAACCTTGGACTAACATGAGCAAGAGCCCACTGTCTGGTCAAGCACGCCAACTAGGCACCCTCTGAAAAAAAGAATTGTTTTCCCTTAAGAATTACCATGGGAAAAGGACCCTGTGATAACTTGAAGAGCACAACAGCAAAGAGAAAATAAGACAAAGATGGCATAAAGCTCCAAAGGGTCTCCTAAAAGTCACGAGACAAATGAACCAATGAATGGCAAATCTAACTTTACAGATATTTGTAGGTTAAAAAACACAGAAGATCTCAACCTATTGAGTTAGATGATCCAGGACATAAAGTATAGTGAATGTCAATGGCATTTTCCAGATTTAACATTTAGGAAAAAAGGAATAGCGAAGAGCTATTATCTCAGTCTTCCAGCAAATAAACCAGGAGTCACAAGCTCAACTGCCTATAGGAGCAGACAAATGAAATAGATAAGTGAAGTGAGTCAAGTGAACTTGGCTTCAGAGTCTAAGAGGCAATGAGGAGCATTGGCGACTTGGTAAATTGAAGTTCGTGTCCCTGAAACACTTGCTTACAATAAAGCTGCAGAAGTGTTTTGTGCCACCCAAAATTCAAGCCCAGGGCAGTCAGATCAAATTTTTCTTAGTAAGTCAGAAATATGAATTCTTATGTGAACTTTTTTTGTTTGAAGTTTGGCAATTTAATTAAATTTTCTTTTTTTGTTTTGTTTTGTTTTGTTTGAGTTGGAGTCTCAATCTGTCGCCCAGACTGAAGTGCAGTGGCCACTCCCAGCCACCGCAGCCTCGACCTGCTGGGCTCCAGCGATCCTTCTGCCTCAGCCTTCCAAGTAGCTGGAACTACAGGCTACCACGCCCGGCTCATTTTTTGATTTATTGTAGAGATGAGGTCTCGCCAAGCTGCCAAGGTGGGTCTCAAACCCGCGGGCTCAGGCAATTCACTCACCTCGGCCTCCCAAAGTGCAGGATTACAGGCTGAGCCACCAAGCCCAGCTTAAATTTTCTTTTCAAAACACACAGGTCAAACCAGATGCATTTATGGTGTATTTATGTGGTCCATATTTGACCTACAGATGAACAATGCGGGCTCTCTGATTATATAACCCACAAGTCATTCAATTTTCCAAAATGCACTACCCTGCTCCCATGCCCTTTTGTACTTCCTATCTGCCACCCTCTTTTTCTCAATATGCCAAATTATTGCATGCTACACAACCATGGACTCTAAAGTGGGAAGAGTGTGAGTGAAGGATCCTACTGTATCTCATTCAACCCATTTAAGAGTCTGCCAAGCTCTTATCTTACTACAAAGGAATTGCTATTTTGGAAATGATCATGTACAATGGACAATTATACTGGTAGGTCAGACTGCTAAGCCAAATTATATAATTTTTTTTAATGTAGGTAATAAATAAGTCTTACATCTCCAAAAAAGGTCAAGTGTTTTTCTTTTTTTAAGGCACTTTTAGATGTCCTTTTACATGTATCAATAATGACTAACTGCTCCCACACAGCTTTGACATCAAGCCCAACCATGCCAGAAGCAACTTCAAAAGAAAGTCATTAACTAACCTGAAAATCACTTCATTGAAAATGCTGTAGAATTTTTAGCTTCTATACAAAGTAGACTGATTATTTACTGCAAAATATTTTCTCTAATGATATCCTATTCCAGTCAAAGGAAATCAAAGGTTTATGGGATGAATCAACACTACTGGGATCCAACCAACATATCTGGATATTTACCTTTTCCTATAGACCCTAACAGAATTGCTATATTAGGTCATCTTTATTAAACATGTAAACACAATTATGATTTTCTGTACCTTTCTTATTCTAGTTTTCAATGAAGGGTGTCTCAAATATACTAACTTGAACAGGACTGGATGAGACAAGGTTAATAGATCATTACCATCCACATGCATTAATCCAATCTTGCTGATACCCAAGGGCAATAAATTCCCCCAATCTGCCCATTCTTCGTGCACCCTAAATCCTCTAGCTGAGTCTGATATCAATTTGGAAATGCCAGTTTTAATGCCTAGCTGAGAGCAAAATGAACAAAGGTGATCAAATAAACATGTGATATCGTAAATATAACTGATACAGTGGAATTAAAAAAAAAACTTCAATCAAGCAATTTTACTATGGAATGTTATAAAAATGGAAAATGAGAAGGAAATCTAATCTAAGAAGTGATTTTTAATCCAGTCTTTGGTACTCTTCTGCTACCAGCAGTATAATGGCAGTAAATAGCTATGTGGGAATCTACTCAATTAGTCCACAAGCCACTAAGCCACAGCAAATATTCATTAAGCATGAGGCTCACAAGTACACAAGCCCCCAATCCTCCTTGATTGCAAACAAAATACCAAGAAGATCCAATGGTCTTGAAACTCAGTAATAGGCCTAATCCCCAAATCTGTTCTCAAAGTTAGTCTGCCTAAAAACAGTCACTGTTATGTATATGATTGATAACTATTGTATTTTGGTTGCTATTATCAGAGAACCTACAAAAGCTTAAAATAAAGTATTGTGCCATGAGATCAAGTAACTTATTCACTTATCACTGGTATTTTGTTAAGATACTGTGCCAGCATCCATACTTTCCAAAAAGAGAGTAAGATAGAAAGAAGGAGGAAGAAAGTGAAGCAAGGAAAAAGAAAGAACATGGAAAGGAAAAGACAGTTAAACCTTACGATATTCAAAAACAAGTGTATGCTAATTTCTACTAATTTATATAACAGAGTATGATCTCCAGACAACAATTTGATCTCTGAAGCAAACCTTTTGACAAGAAAACAATAATACTTGTTGAATAATCACAATAGCCAGAGGAAAAATCTGGATTCTAAGAAGAAAAGAATATCAGGAAGACCTATAGCAATAATATTGATTTTTTTTCCTTTCTACCATGTTTCTTTCACAATTGTGAATTCTAAAGTATAAGTCTATATGTGGAATAGCTATAAGTTTTAATAAATGATAAAGTTACCATATTTATTTTATATGTCTCAAATAACAAATAGTCCTCTAAAAACTTGTTTCTTCTATAAGAAGAAATTAGATTTCTAAACAAAAATATACCTCCCACACTTGATTCTTCATGAAGTCATACCTATAATAATAGATTTAGTCATGAACAACAAATGTCAAATTTACATTCTTCTCTGCCAATAAAGTTATACTCTTTTGTACAAAAATGACATACAAGGTATTATCCTTTCTTTTTTTTAATTTTCTTCAAAGGACCATATTGTGAACTGGCCTCTTTTTTTTTTTTTTTTGAGTTGGAGTCTCACTCTGTCGCCCAGACTGGAGTGCAGTGGACGCTTCCGGCCACCGCAGCCTCGACCTACTGGGCTCCGGCGATCCTTCCACCTCAGCCTTCCAAGTAGCCGGAATTACAGGCATGTGCTACCACGCCCGGTTGATTTTTTGATTTATTGTAGAGATGAGGTCTCGCTGCCCAGGCGGGTCTCGAACCCGCGGCCTCAGGCAATCCACTCACCTCAGCCTCCCAAAGGCGCGGGATTACAGGCTGAGCCACCAAGCCCGGCTATCCTTTCTTAAAAGTTAAAAATGCTACTCCTTGCTTTGAGTTTCATAATAGAACTTAACCATTTCCTTTTACTTCTTCACAAAGCAGGACTTCTGGTATGCCAAATAACATATAGGTTTTTACTTTTTAAATGCTATGAGCTTTGACTAATGGAAATCTCTAGAGAGAGGAAAAACGAAATGATTTGATATCAGTGATGCAGCTGTATGTTCATTATAGTTCAACTTACCTAGTACACTGACAAAAGCATCAAAAAGATGAAATGTAAGCAGAGGCTCTTTCAAGTGACGATAGTAATCTGCTATAGTTTTAAAGACATCTTTTTCAAATCCCAGGTACATAGGCTGCTTCAAATCAGAACAATTGGGCCCTATTTTTTAAAAAGAGAAAGAGAAATGTTAATGGAATAATTACCTTTAAGTCATATTTTCTGTGACTATGTGTAGCATATATAATATATTCAGATATTTGAGATATACAGAAAAGTTTTCATAGGAAAAATGGATATTAATTAAAAGAGCATTAAACATTTTGCTTACACAAATATGCTTTATGTCTGCTGACATCTATTACTGACATCTATTATAAAGCAATGAAGAAAATCACTAGCTTACTTTCATTTTAAAAGAAACCGATTCATTTTCTTAAAAGCCCTCCTGAAAGTCATCTATATTAAATATAAACAATGATAATTTTCTTTGAGATACTCAATATTTCTCTGGTCTTGATAAAGTTGACCAAGATAACAATTGTCACATATGTAACAGACAGGTTATAAAGCATTTTTTAAAAGCTTTTCATTATTTCATCATTACTATATTATAAAATGTCAGTCATAGAGTGAAATAATCAATTTCTGCCTCTAAACTATTTCAGACTAATAAAAATTTAAACTTTTAAAAAAGGTATTCTGTAAAGGAGATTTCATATTTTCTCTTGTCAACTCATTTTGATTATAAACTCTCTACTTGATCCCTGACCAGCCATCAAAACTAGTTTACCAAGCAGATTCATACTGCAAAGTTGGGGCAACCACAGGAACCCTGGAACAGCTTGGACCCAGCCATATCCTGTGCCAGGAGCAAACCAATATATGGGACCAAGAAGGAACAAAAACACTCTCTAAAAAGTAGATAGCAGCCGGGCTCGGTGGCTCAGCCTGTAATCCCACGCCTTTGGGAGCTGAGGTGAGTGGATTGCCTGAGGCCGCGGGTTCGAGACCCGCCTGGGCAGCGAGACCTCATCTCTACAATAAATCAAAAAATCAGCCGGGCGTGGTAGCGCATGCCTGTAATTCCGGCTACTCGGAAGGCTGAGGCGGAAGGATCGCCGGAGCCCAGCAGGCGAGGCTGCGGTGGCCGGGAGTGGCCACTGCACTCCAGTTTGGGCGACCGAGTGAGACTCCAAATCAAAAAAAACAAAAGAGTAGGTAGCAAATGCCCCGACAATCTATACCACACACAGACCACAGATTCACCCTGCCAAGCTGAGGGACAAGCTGGAGCTGTCTGTGCCTGAAGGAAAATGACAAGTGATCCCGTGAAGAAAAGTGGAGCCCACCTTCTCTATTTCCATGATGGAATGGAAGAAAGGACTACAACAACACTGGTCAGTTCTGAGCCAGCAGATGACTAAACAACTGTACCCAAATAGACCTCTACCCCCAGGAGAACAAAAGAAGTAGCCAAGCTAAAAAAAAGGTCAATAAAGCAATGTGGGCCTTCACATTTCGAGGACACTGGGACATCATCAAATAGTTCTTTTGGGTCTCTTTAAAAATCCTCTTGTCTTTTAAGATTATTTTCTCTTCTTATAAAAAAACTTAATTTGATTGGCTAAAATACTAAAAATTGTGAAATATCCATTAGCTATGGTACCACATGAAACTAACAAAAACTGGAGATGCTACTGCGGCTTGCCTCCTCCTCTGACACAGCCCAAGCTTAGTGAATTAAAATAATTAGGTTGGGAAGTCTCAGCAAGCAATACACATTGCCTAGAATTACTCCCTACCAGGTTAAGTATGTGGTTCATTCTAAGCATTTGTAGCCCTTTGTGAACATTTTTATCCACTTTGCTAAAAATATGCACAAAAAAAAGTTTTCCCTAAGAAAAACTCTCCAAGAAGGCTATATTTTGAGATCTTTAAAATTTTTAAGACCTTAGTCATCTTGAACTTGAAGAATATTTTTTAATTTGGCTTTTTATAAATGTTATTTCTAGGGCCAGGAATGGTGGCTCACACCTGTAATCCCAGTACTTTGGGAGACCGAGACAGGAGGACTGCTTGAGCCAAGAGTTCGAGATCAGCCTGGGCAACATAGCGAGACCTCGTCTCTACAAAAAAATCAAAAAATTAGCTGAGCATGGTGGCACGTGTCTGTAGTCCCAGCTAATCAGGAGGCTGAAGCAGAAGAATTGTCTCAGCCCAGGAAGTCAAAGCTGAGGTAAGCTGTGATCATGCCACTCTACTCCGGCCTGGTGACAGCACGAGACCCTGACTCGAAAATAAATGAATAAATAAATAAATAAATGTTATTTCTGACAGATTCTGGAAAATAAATGCTTTGACTTTTTTGTGTCCCTTTTTGATTGAATTCTTACCATCTACATGCACAAGGAAGGAAAACATAGTTGACCTAGTTTCATATTTATTTAGCCAGCATTGAGGCTGGTCAACAAGGAAAAATATCCAGGCCTGCATGCACACGACCCACAACAAATGTAGATGGGAATAAAGAGAAAGAAGTAAGCAGCACACTAACAGAAAAGCAGGCCATAGACCTTCAAAATGTCCTATACTCAGCCTACCCTATCTGTTCTCTTTTAGATGACTGTAGCAGGAATCTGAATTCATTAAGGATAAGAAGGACAAGAAACAGGACATGACTTTGATAGAATCAAAGCAGATTTTGAGAGTCAATGGAAATTTTAGAAAATGTAGTCATTTTATAAAGTTATTTAAAAGGCTGGCCTTGTTCTTTGGCCACCTTTTTCTCTGACATATACATAAACGTCTTTATGGATATGCCAACTATTCATAACGCACTGCTATTTGACACATGTGAGACAAGTTTCCTGTTCCCAATATCTGCCATCTAATTAACAACACCACCTTACACATGAAAATCATTATTAAGTTACCCCTCACATCTTTCCTCCCCATCAGTAAGTAATTCTAGTTATTCTAACCTTTCTGTGGAAGTTCTGTGGCTTTACGTGTACATCTTGTTTGAGGGAAATTATACTCTTCACTATATTTCAGTCATCACTGAAAATTCAACACCATAAGCACATCTTCATTAACCACACATTAAAGGCTAGCTTGGTTATACTGACTTCCTACATTCATTCCTAGCTGATCAAATCCTTGATGTGCCAGTTTAGAAATGGGAAATTCCAAATCCTTGATGTGCCAGTTTAGAAATGGGAATTTTCACTTTCCACTTACACTTTCTATCTCATCATTGCCAACTCTAGCCAAAGATAATTTAAATTTAATTTACTTCTAATGGTTGACCAGAAAGAGTAAAAAGCACTTCCCCAAGCTAAAACCACAGTATTCTACATCTCAGAGCTTCCAAAATGTTCACCAAAAACCAATAAAAACTTTAACACTTAAACCTAGAGTATTTTTGGCTTCAGAAAAACTAATGCCATCATTCACATTCAGAATGATAGTATTCAATGAATGAATATCATTCATACCCAGAATTATAACTGAAATAATAGAATCATTTTCCAAAGATTACCCATATTGAGCTGAATAGTTATTTTTGTTTCATTTCATAATCAAACAAAGCCAACTCCAGTTAATCAAAAGTTTAGAATCTACTAATTGAAGAATTCAAAAATTATTTATACCTATCTGTATATGCTAGTTCTACACAAAAGAAAAGAAAGTAAACTACTTCCCTATGAAACTCACCATTATCAGTCAGTCAAAATAACTAGAACTCTTCTCATTAAAATCACTTGTTTGGGTTAACCCATTAACCATTAGACTCCCTTCTTTGGCTTAAGCCCTCTGAAAATCCCTGGAAAACGGTAGCATTAGTGAAATAATATATCTCACTCCTTCACAGTATCTATGATATCCAATGAAATGGAAATCACGAGCCTATGAAAAAAATTTCACACACCTATGGAAATCCTCACAGGGACCACCCTGGCTTAGAATCTCATCTTACAACAAATTACTGAAACAGCTTTTCTTGTTTCTCTGTATACAGGTTCTTCTTCCAAACCATCCTGCATATCAGTTAGCTCGGTCTTCGAAAACATTTCTTTTTCTCTTCAAATATTACCCTAAGAAAAGCCAATAATAGAAGGGATCTGCTGAGCAAAAAGATGATAGAAATTCAGTGGATGCTTAGGAATACATGTTTAAAAATAAATAAATAAAGATTTTAAAAATAAAAACCTGTAGACTATTAACAGGCAGCTATCTGTCATAATATTACATGTAGTATTTAATTAGTTTCTTTCTTTCCTGTGATGAAGCAGTTAGAAGTAGTACAGACGTGCCAGTTTAGAAATGGGAAGAAGCAGTATGAGTACATCTACCAGAAAGTGGAAGCACTAAGCCTCTTTAAAACTATAATTCAGCCCTTTCACTAAGTCACTAATTCATCACTAAAAGCACAGTAGCCCCAGAGCAATTAACTGCCAGTCTCACAGGTGTCAAATAAATGCTCAGGCCATTGAACAGATTTTTTTTCTAATACAGGGCACTAATTTCTGTTAATGTCACAAAACTAGCAGATAATGAGTACTTACAATTTGCCAAACACTTCATAGCTGACAGCACCCAATGAGGAAGTTCTTCTGCGGGAAAAACAAAAATAAAAGGAAGATATTTTATTCAAGTCCATATAACTCAGGGAATTATATACATAGGTGGTATTATAAAAATGTATTACTTTGCCCAAGTAATACTAAACATATCTTAAACATATCTGCTAAACAAAAATCACCAATTTATATATCAGAACATTTAAAAGATTGAAATCTTTCCCTAGCAGCTGTAACATGCTATAACATGCTATAACACTTATATATAAATCATGCCTGTAAATTTCTCTAAGGACAAGATGCACCTTTTAAGGTTTTAGTAAAAAGAAAAGAAAATGGATGGTTTGTCAAACCAATCAACCTAAGAATTACAAAAGGAAAAGAAAAAACAGGAAAAGCAAAAATATTACTCATCAAATGCATTTGTGAAACAAGTTCGCCAAACACCCATAACCCCAGGAAAAGGTAAACTCTTTAGGCCCAATATAAGTATCATTTTACATGTTCTTATTTTTTAAATGCTTTAGGTCAAGAAAGTTCCACTGCTATATTAATACTAGGCTATTAGTATTAGGACAGCCTTAAAATAATAATGGTAACATAACATTGCTACAGAAAATCCCAGCTGAACCATTTGGTACAGAATCTTTCCTCCTGGCCCTGTTATAGATATCTGATGAGACAGACCAGCACTCAGTCTCCCTCTTCCTCATCTTCTCTACTTTCTGCAAAAAACTGGAAAGACTCTTGTTGAACTGAGTCAGACCTAATGAACTTAAGTCTTGTAAAATGCTCTCTTCATACTGAAGACCTTGCTTAATAAAATGAAATGAAATGAAAATGAAAAAATGAAAGATGATTGTGCATCTAACTGGTAAGTATTAATTTGCTATACTCAGAGAATGTGGAAAGATTTTAGCTGAATTTCAAAGACTATACCGCCCCTTTTTCTATGGAAATTAATTTTATATGTTGATACTAATCTCACAACTCATAAAGTCACTATGAACCTATTTCTGTCTCCGTTGTCCTCTATTCCTGACAGAGAGGCTATAAAAAGAGAAGTGTTCAGGTTGTAAGAAAGGTTCTGCTCCTGTCAGCAAACAGCCTAGAAAAGCCTAACCCCCTCACAGCTGCTCAGGCTCACCTGGTACACTCTTGTCTGCTGCCCAGGATCCTCTGGCCCCAAATTTAATAATTTATAAAAACCCAAAAGATTTTACACCATCTTCCCAAAAGTCATTCTAGTTCCAGCCAATTCCCAGCATCAAAGGTTTGAACTACAGAAAAAACAGAGTCCAACAAATTCTGGTTCAATCCTTATCCATAGGAAGTTTTAAAATCAGTCTGAGGACTATGACCCAATATAAGTATCATGATGATATGTTTACAAATAAAAAACCAGGCTTACAAATAAAAAATCTTGGCTACTAAATATCTTCTTTTTTTTCCTGATTTGTAAACTGGCCTGGAAAAAAAAAGTTATAAAAAAATTAAAGCACCTTCAACATTTAAAGAAATACCTTATTAAAAAAAAAAAAAAAAAAAAAAAAAAAAATATATATATATATATATATATATATATGTATGACATAAACCAAAACTGGCTCCAAAAATCAAATACAGAGATTGCAAAATGAAAAGGTAAATGAGAACACCAAATGCAATCAGAACCCAAGGCCCACCTGAAAACTAACTCAAGCTCTCGGTTAGGTCTTAAATGTACTCACTCTTCAGGGATATTCCTGGGAATAATAAAAAAACCACTCAATGCCAGGGTAGCTAACAGTGAACTAGCCTCTGGATGGATTTTGCTGAGACTTTCACTCATGCATACTCACCTTTCTATGACAGTCCCTTCATTCAAACAAGTTGGTCAAAGGTATTAGAAAGTAAAAGAAGGATATATGTAATGAGAGGGCAAACTTATTTAGGGTTTAGGGGAGGGTCAAATAGGAGCTGATGGATCTGTGTAGCCCGTGTATTGAGCCAACTAAGAACAAAAAGGTATTTGTGTACTTACTTGACTTATCATCAAGGATAACAACTCCCTGCTTGCTAACACTATATACATTATGGATGATGAACTTGGAGTTGACAATTTTGATGTCTAAAACTTCTTCTAAGGAATCCAGGCCAAGAATTTTCTGTAAACTAAAAAGATAGATAATTAGCTTTTTAAAATCATTATTTACTCAAAAACCTAGCATTACCAAAAAAAAAAAAAATCAATTGTTTAAAATGCATTGTTTTCATGCATTTTACCAAATCTTTGTGGGGCAAAAGGGTAAAAATGGAACATGGTAAAACAAACTTAAAAGATATCTGTTTGTCATTAGCATATTACTTCACTGATTTAATAATATAGCATCCTGAATGCCAAGAAAGTAATTTGGTAAGTAAAAACATTATAAAAACAAAAACTAGATTATCCAATAGTGAAAAACTGCTACTAGTATATCTTCATGAGAAAAAAAATTGCTGTAGCACTGTTAACTTTAATTTAACTTAGAGTACATCAAATATCTAGGAGACCAAATTTCTGTAATGTATTTTATTATACTTAAGATTTCAGTGTCACTAAAAAGTTAAAAAATTTTTAACTCCTATTTTTAACTATTATTTATTATATATAAATTAACTATTATATAAATAGAAAATCCCCAGAATTCAGTTAAATTACTTGTACAGCTGCAAATAATTCAAAGTTGAGGTTTTTAATACAGGATTAAGAAAGTTAAATATGCAGAGTGATGAAATTCAACAAAATTACTAAAATTTCTCATTAATAGTAAATGTACATACTATGATAATGTCATAGACTTCCATATCTCTTCTACATTGGCCTCTGTCAGCTGTCTGCGGTAGACAAGTCGGCAAGCTGGCACCTCTCCAATAGCAATACTGTGGCGCTTGTACCACATCTCAGAATTCTAATGGGGGGCAATAAGAAGGAAAGAAGGAAGAAGGAGTAAAGAGGAGAGAGAGAAAAAAATACTTCAGTGTAAAGTGGTATGATTTTATGAGAAATGTCTTTGATTTGGATTTTTATGATTTGATTTAAAATAAAAATAAGAAATACAAAGAAACTTTCTTTGCATGGGCCTCAGAGAAGTAAACAATGACTCTTAAGATTACGTTATATTATAAGTGAATATGCATGAATTACAAAAGAGCTATGACAACATGCATGCCATTGACTAAACACTTTTTCCTGAGGGAGTTTCAGGTGATCTGTGTAGTAGTGAAATAAAATTGTACTAATTCAAAATCAAGGAATAACTATCCAAATTCACACACTGTCCAAATTGAATGATTGTTTAAAATAAAATTAAGGGCAAAACTTAGGGTCCCCTCCCACTGTGGGAGCTTTTCTGTCCTCTCAATAAATCCTGCTTTCAAAATAATAATAAAATCAATAAAATTAAATTAAAATATATTACTTTCATACATTCTCTATTTCTTATAAATGGATATGAGGGAAGTACAATGTCGGAAAGCAGCCTCCAAAGCTCAGGCATCTGCAAAAGGCAGGAAAAACAAGAGCTCTGCAAGGACAGCTAAAAATGGCAAGGAGAAGAGAAATTTTTCTTTGTATTTTATTTTTTAGCATCATCCCAATCTTAGTAGACTTTTACTGGGGATATTTTAAGAGAAAAAAAAGTATGCAAAAATATAACCAATGAACTACAGTTTTACAAAGAGTAGAAGAATCTACCACTGTTCATATACTATGCCAGGGGTCAGGAGTCATCCCACAATATCCCACAACCCAACCTTCTTACTCTCAACTAGCAATAATAACAAAGTTCAGGAGGAAGAGACAAACAGGAAGAAGAGTAAATTATAGAGCAGACAAGAAAAAGGGATCTCAAAGGCATTTTAACAGAACCTGCTCAGTTTGGACATATAAAAACAATTACCATATACAGTTGCCCCTTTTGTATCAATGGGTTCTGTATCCATTTGGGGGGACTCAAAAAAACCTGGAATGTGTTTATTGAAAATTGTGCATTTATTCTTACATGTTTAAACTTCAGTCACCTTCAAAATACTCTCAGTTTGGTGCAATGAACCCATCAGGATGCTTTTTCCACTGCTCAAAACAGTTTTTGAACTCGTCAATTTTGATGCCCTTTAGTGCTTCTGCCATTTTTTGTTTCACCTGTTTCACATTAGCAAAACGTTTCCCTTTGAGGACTTTTATCACCAAAGGAAACAAAAAAAAAAAGTTACTCCGGGAAAGATTGAGTGAATAGGGAGGATAGGACGTGGGGGTCATGCCATTTTCAGGCAAAAACTGCTGAACACTCAGCATGGTTTGGGCAGGTATGCTCATAAATCACCCATCACGAAATAGGCAAATGTGTTGAAAGAATCTGAAAATATATATATTCTGAAGTCGAATGCAGCCTCTCACAATGTTAGCTGGTACACTTACACCCTTGGATTCCTGAGCACTTACCTAGTGGGAGAAGCCTGTACTACAAAGGACTCACCCTCCAAAAAATAATTCCAGGGTTTTTGGGTCCCCTTCGCACTCAACCAACCACAGATTGAAAATATTTGAGGAAAAAAATGGATGGCGGTGTCAGTACTGAACACGTACAAACTTCTTTTCTTGTCATTATTCCCTAAACCATATAGTACAACTATTTATATCACACTGACATCGTATTAGGTATATAAGTAATCTAGAAGATTACTGAAAGTATACAGAATGATGTGTGTGGGCTATATATTTTATATTAGGGACTTGAGCATACAAAGATTTTGGTATCTGTGGTGATGAGGAGAGTTGTCTTGGAACCAATTCCCCGTGGACACCAAGGGACAACTGTATTCAATCAAAATATCAACAGGCAAAAGTGAAACAGTGCAAGAACCAGTCTGTCTTTGTTAATGGTTTCTCAGCTGCTGGCAGGTATGATATTGTATAAAATACTTTCAGACCATAGTTTATAAAAGACCAACAGAAAGAAGTGCACCAAGCCTGGGGTGTCACATATGACTTCTCCCTGCCGCCAGCCCCTCTATCTCTCAGTCATGGCACTTACCATCACAACTGGCCTCACTGGGATGTTCTCTTGGGAAGTGCCTGGTGGGGGATCATTCCATTCTGGAAATTTAATAACATCCTTTTGGTATGGGGGCTTCTTTGGATATGGTTTCAAGGGTGAAGAAGGAGGAAACCTAAAACCCAAAAAGAAATTCCCTATTATTACCATCAGTGGGAGACAGATATTTTAACAATAGTCCCCACTTCTTGTGTCCTTGAAAACTTATACAATAATTCCAAACTTCAGAAAATAAATGAATTCACACTTTATCAAATTATTGCACATTGCTAATTGTACCCAACAATATTACTTTATTTTTAATATTTGTTCATTATGCCCATCAACTAACATTTAAAAAGGGAATCAAATATGTGACACATTTTTAAAATTAATAAATACATCTTGTTCTCTTATTATTTGATGCTCATTATTAAAGATATTCTTAATGATATGTTAGGATAGGCCATTTCTTTCACCCAGTTCAAAATTCTTACTACCTCAAAATTCCAGCCAAAATTTATAGATCTAAGTTGCATATTGAAATTATTGATAGAGCAATCTTGAACAATATTAGCTAAGAAAAAAGTAACACAAAAATCATTTCATCTAATAGTCACTTCTTCAACTACTAATAACAATTAACCCTCCTTCCCTTGAATATCCAACACTTCACACTGAGATTGAAGCTTCAGTCTAGAAATCTGCCTTAGAAGGAGCTAGAAAGCAGTCCAGTGTCCTTAGTCTGCCTTTCTACACTCGTGCTTGTTCCTAGACTTCCTGTATATCAACAATGGACTAACAAGAAGCCTATATGAATTTCCACTGTCTTTAAACTGGCCTACACTGATAAAGAACAAAAAGGTAACACTTTTTTTGTTTTTTGTTTTTTTTTGAGTTGGAGTCTCACTCTGTCACCCAGACTGGAGTGCAGTGGCCGCTCCCGGCCACCGCAGCCTCGACCTGCTGGGCTCCGGTGATCCTTTCGCCTTAGCCTTCCGAGTAGCCGGAATTACAGGCATACGCTACCACGCCCGCTGATTTTTTTGATTTATTGTAGAGATGAGGTCTCGCTGCCCAGGCGGGTCTCGAACCCGCGGGCTCAGGCAATCCACTCACCTCAGCCTCCCAAAGGCGCGGGATTACAGGCTGAGCCACCGAGCCCGGGTAACACATATTTTTAATCAGAGAATATTTCTACAAACTTGTTAGAATGAGGGAAACTGCTAGGAGAGGGAGGGGCATACCTCATCAACAAGGGTACCTGCATGATCAATGTTTGTATACCTAACCCTGAATTGTACCCCACATCTTTATAATAAATAAATAAGTTTTTTAAAATAAAATAAAATAAAGAACTTGTCAGAAAAGGACACATCATTTCTAGGTAGGGGAGTGGCATGAAAAAAAGGAAGAAAAGGATACATCACAATGCAAACACTGACAGAAAAGTCAGTGGGTTGTTGGCTTTTTATTATTGCCAAAATAAAGGCTTAAAATCTTGTTCATAATATCCACAAAAAAAAAAAAAACAATAATAATCCAAATAACTAAAGATCTATTCTCAGGGCAAATGAGAAACAAAGAACTATAAGATGTCTACAGTTCTCAAGGAAAGTTTACATCAAGGTGAAACAAGAACATCACAAACAATGAAAGCACTGAAGGAAACTAGAATGTGTCAGCTCAAAATATTCCTCCTTGGCATAACTCTTTTTGAGCTAAAAGCCATTATGAAACAAATACAGAAAAGCTCTCTGCCTTTCCTCCCTTTGCCTAAAAGCAGGACTGAGGCTTACAAAGACAAGGTCTTTCCATCCTTCCTCCCTTTCCCGCCTAAAGACAGGACGTAGATTCATTCTCTTCTATAGCCTTTATCAACTTAGAGACAGTGCCAGAGGAATCTGAGCAGACTTCACTCCATTAGTTTCCCCATAAATTTACCTTCCCACATCGCCTTGCCTTTGGAAGCCTTAAACTGCTTTCATGCATTCTGGCTCTTCTCTACAGTGGATTGCTCTTTGTTGAAGATCTTATGTAAGCTGGGACTGCAGGCTACTGCCTCAAGTTACTTTTCTCTCACCTGATGTGCACTGTACACGTCAACAAACTTTCTTGTTTTCCTCTTGCTGATTTGTCTTTTGTTGCAAGAGTATGTCCCAACCACAAACTTACGAGGGTTGAGAAAAATTATAATTTCTCCCTTTCAGGTACTACAGAGAACATTTCAAAAACAGTCACAATGGACTTGAAAAGAAACAACTAATGGAGAGAAGTTGAGACTCATCTTCTCTGAAAAGAATATCCAATAATTGTACTTTATATTAAAAGTTAGTTTTGAGTCAGTAAAAAAAAAAAAAAAATGAGGTCTGGAAGTAATTAAATCAAGTTCAAAATAAATAAACCGAAAGATGGTTTCAATTTTGATAATCAAGTTTCCAAGGCAGGTGTTCTCAAAAGATTCCAAAATATAACTAAATTAATCTCTGACTCAGTCAAAGGTATCTTTCTTTGTAAGTAAAGGTTGGTTTATAAAAGTCCAACCCAATTTCTTAGAAGCCAACAACCACAACAAAAGTCCTATGTCCAGCCAAAGTACAACATTTATGTACACTCACACACACACACACACACACACACACACACACACACACACAATTACATAATCCCAGAAGTTCACAGATTACCCACCTTTCAGTCCATGAAAAATTTGACACAATTCCACCCCCCACCCCACTACTAATATCCTCTGTTTACTTCCCCCATTTAATTCCCACAACTATTGTATAAAAATTTATGGACATGAGTTCCAGACATGGCTCTCTCTCACTTGTCCTTTGGAAAATAAAATTCTCTCTAAAGCACAATTTATTTGTTTGTTAAATGAAGGAATTAAATTACATGATCCATACATTTCCTCCTAGGTTCAAAAATGTGTTTCTTGAATACAGAAACAAGAATATCTTCCAAATACCAAAGCAGAATTTCTTATGTGCAGAACTGCAAATTGAAGAGATGCCAGGGAGTCACTTGTTCCTTACACACTGAGAAGATGAGATCTTCGCCACAAGTAACATCTGCAGTTATCAAAAAGTGGGTTATTTTCACAGCAGTCTGACAACCTTGCCTGAGACGAGATGCAGACAGCTCCCTCCAGTGGACCACTTTTGCTTTGTGCATTGAAAGTTATCAATTTGATCCTAACATTTTAATCATGTAATCTCCCACATATTAAAGATGATCTATTTCACATGTCACATTTTTCACTTTGGAAAATTAAGACCCAAAAGAGGAAAGCAACATATTAAAAGTCTCACAAGCTAAATGATCAAGACCGCAAACCATCTTGCACGAAAGATCTGTAAGCCCTTTAATTAAAAAATTATAAAATGTGGCTGGGCTCGGAGGCTCAGTTTGTAATCTCAGCACTTTGTGAGGCCGAGGCAAGTAGACTGCCTGAGTTCGAGGGTTCAAAACCAGCCCGGGCAACTTGGCCTCGCATCTACAATGAATCAAAAAATTAACCAGGCATGGTAACACGTACCTGTAGTTCCGGTTACTTGCTTGGAAGGCTGAGGCGAAAGGATCACTGGAGCCCAGCAGGTCAATGCTGGAGTGGCCGTGAGCATGCCATGGCACTCCAGCCTGGGCGACAGAGTGAGACTCCAACTCAAAAAAAAAAAATTATAAAATTTTATCAAAAGATTTTTTTTTTAAAACTAAATTGATAGAGAGCCACATCATGCTAGTGGATAAGATTCTGTATCATAAAATGTCAATTGCCCCCATGAAGATATATAGTCCTAGTGAGATTCTAATGAAAATGTAAAGTTTTTTATGAAACATGATATACTGATTCTAAAATACACATGAAAACACAAAGGGCCAAAAATAATCAAGACATTCTCAAAGAAGAAAAACAAAGCGAAGTGACTTGCCCTTTCAGATATCAAGGCAAATGAAGATAATACGGTAAGCAACACTGATGGTAGAAGTCATGGCTTCTCAGCCTCAGCATTGGCAACCTTGTTGTCCAGATAATTCTTTGTTGTGGGAGCTGTCCTGTGCACTACAGGATGTTGGGAAGCATCCCTGGCCTCTGCCTACTGGATGCCAGTAGCACCCACACACACATACAGCTGTTGTGACAATCAAAAATTTCTCCAGACATTGCCAAATGTCTCCTGCAATATGGCTCCCAGTTGAGAACCATGGGCCTAGACAGAGAGAATCCAAAAGAAAAACACACTCATATTTAGAAACACGATTTATGATAGAGCAAACATAACAGATGAAGGGAAAGGCATGGACTGTTCAATAAATGGTACTAAGCCAACTTATGCATTTGGAAAAAAAAAATTGCATCCCTGTGGCAGACTGCCACATTTCCAAGGGTGTTTACAACCCTACCTCCTACCCACTGGCTCTTCTGCAATGTGCTGTATCAAGAGGCAGAGTATATATATTTCTCTATCCTCTTGTGTCTGGGTGAGCCTCCTCTAATTGTTTTGATAAATACAGTGCAGTAGAAAACACTAGTCCTAAACTGACTAGAACACTCACTTTCATATCACTCATATTACAAAGCTCCCTCTTGGAAACCAGCTATCATATAAGAAGTGTGACTACCTGAGACCACCATACTACAAGGAGTCTAAGCAATCGGAAGAGGCCCTAGAAAACGAAATACTGCATGGAAAGAAATTGGGGTCAAGAAACACCAAAGCTCCAGATCTGTGAATGAAGAAGTCATCTTGGAGATAGATTCTCCACCCTTAGCAGTCCCAGCTGATGCCCATCTAAGCCCTTCCCAAATTCCTCACCCATACAATTATGCACAAATTATAATGGTTGTTTTAAGCCACTAACTTTGACATAGTTCTATTACACAACAACAGATAACTAAAACAGAAAACTGCAGCATTTGCATCAGGACCAGATAATGAAAGAAGGCCTAAAGAAGAAGAATAAGTTGTTATGGAACAGTACAGCAGGTGGATGGGGAAAAAAATTCATGTTGCATAGAGGCATGCATTTCAGTGAAACTTTGACCTGTGCTAATAGGGAAAACAAAAAAGGTGGATCTGGTTAGGAAATGTCCCAGGATAAGCTGGGTTCGGTGGCTCAGCCTGTAATCCCGCGCTTTGGGAGGCTGAGGTGAGTGGATTGCCTAAGCCCGCAGGTTCAAGACCCGCCTGGGTAACGTGGCAAGACCTCATCTCTACAATAAATCAAAAAAAATTAGCTGGGCATGGTAGTGCGCGCCTGTAGTTCCAGCTACTTGGAAGGCTGAGGCGGAAGGATCGTCAGAGCCCAGCAGGTCGAGGCTGCGCTGGCCAGGAGCGGCCACTGCACTCCAGTCTGGGCGACAGAGTGAGACTCCGACTCAAAAAAAAAAAGAAATTTCCCAGGATAAATGATGATAGTGCTAACTGTTTTCTTTTGGCTGCAATGACAAGATGTGGACCATATCAACTGAAGAACAATGAGATTCATAAATTTGGAAATGAGAGCCTTATTTCTCATAAAGGGTCGCAGCATGCAGGCTGGCCATCCACGGGCTGGGAAGTGTAGCCTCCCGCAGAAGCTAAGAGCAAGCACTCTGAAGGACTAAAGGAAATAAGAATTCATGCATAACAGGGTGGCTGGATATATATATTTAATAAGCTGTAGGAGGAGTCATGAATACTTATGAAAGGAGAAACATGCATAGACACAACTGACCCATGGCTCTTCATGGGTCACATGTTCAAAATATAGCAGCATTAGCATGATTCAAGGGTAGAGATTTCGGCCCTCTGATGTCAACAGGTGAAGCAGAAGACGTGAAAACGTATGCTGTGCATCCCCCATGAATCAGCCAAGACTGGTTTGGAGGTGGTGGTCAGTTTTTAAGAAAGGATGTGTTGTGAAACTGAAAAATGGAGAGGCAGTCTGGTTTCAGTCTCAGATGATTGACTAAAGGTGACAGAAGAATGAGCTGTCCATTTCTTGTTTTCTAGAGCTGGTTTCTGCTTACTCCTTAGGAAAGTTAATAAGAAAGGGTCACAATGGGATGTGTCCAAACTTTCATCCCTATCATGGTCAGGAACTCAGTTTTTAAGATTTCTCTGGCCAAAAAGAGATCTATTCAGTTAGTTAGCAAGCTTGAGATTTTATTTTTATTTCTCCAGAGATAAACTAAAGAAGGAACTGTTCAGTTTTTGAGCAGATTTAATAGAAATATAAGAAGCCATGACCTAATGATTCAAAATAAAACTGTTTTCATCCCAAGTTCCTTCCAGCACAAAGTAAAATTGGCCTTGTGACAAAGATCAAATCCAAGGTGTTCCTAGTAAAACATGGTCTTAGGGTAGTCACACATATGTCATCATAAGATTTTTGCTATAACCACAGAAAAATCTAAGGCTTAGGTGATCTCAGTTAAATGAATAGGGCTTACAAAAATAAAAATAAAAAGGCTGGGAACAGTGGCTCATGCCTATAATCCCAGCACTTTGGGAGGCTGAGGCAGGAGGCTTGCTTAAGCCCAGGAGTTTAAAACCAGCCTGGGCAACATAGCAAAACCTCGTCTCTACAAAAAAATTAAAAAATAGCCAGGCATGGTGGCACGCATCTGTAGTCCCAGCTACTCAGGAGTCTGAGGTGGAAGGATGGCCTAAGTCCAGGAGGCTGAGGCTGCCATGAGCCATGATCATGCAGTTACACTCTAGCCTGGGTGACAAAGTAAGACCCCAACTCAAAAAAGAAAAAAGGATTTTGTAAAGGGGGAACACCACTTTTTCCCTATTTTACGCACACACTCAACACAGAACACTTCTATAACCAGGTATGTGGGGGGGGGGGATTCCCACACATCAAGTAATTCTACAGTGAACACCAGCAGAGTGTCCCATAATTAAATTCAATTCTGACACTATCTACCTGGAGATAGTGGCTCAGTCCCACAAGCCTGTCCACCACTGCAGATACCAATCACAAATCCTAGGTTGTGAGCTGTATTTCTGACGGACTAGCTATATATTGGGGTTCTCAAAAATCGTCCCTCCTTGAGTTCAATAGTTTGTTAGGATGGCTCACAGAATTCAGGGGAACACTTTACGTACGTTTTCTAGTTTATTATAAAGAATATTATTAAGGATACAGATGAACAGTTAGATGTCAATATAGATAGAGCAAGACAGGAGAGGTAGGCATTGCTTCCATGACATAATGTCATAATGGGATGTCATAATGGGATGAAACAGGAGTTTTGATGAGGGGGGTAAATGTAGTTTACAAGCGAAAGAAATGTTGTTGTGGCCAGAGACAAACAATGACAGACTGTAGTTTCCAAGGATGGCTACAATAATATCTCTCTTCCCATAATCTCTTCCAGAATGTGACTTTGACATTCCTCATCAAGAGGTGGAGACTGTTTCTCTACCCTCTTGAATACGAGTTGGCCCTGTGGCTGCTTTGACAAATAGAACACAACAGTGATGCTAAACCAGTTCCAGGCCTTGCAGTTTTATCTTCTTGCCTATTGGAAATACTTATTCTTGAGATGCTCATTACTGGGACCAAACCTCTTGAAAGTCAATGGCCATGTCATTATGGTGACTACGCTAAGACCATTATGCTACAAGAAGCAGAACCCACATGAAGATACCTGAAAGGATAAAACCTCATATAGAAAGTGAGAGAAAGAAGCCATTTTAGAGGTGAATTTTCTAGCCCAACTGATGCCTTGTGAGAAGGGAAAAACTGCCAGCTGAGCTCTTCCTAAATTCTTCCTAAATTCTATGAGCAAAATAAAATGGTTACTTGAAGCCAGTAAAGTTTGGGGTAGATTGTTTCTCAATAGTAGAAAAATCAAAACAATCCCTAATTCACACCATGAATAAAAATCATGGGCAAAATTATTAAATTAAGGAAAAGTAATTCTCTTATTCTTAGGTCAAAGAAAATATTTCTCTGACCTTGAGTAATAAAGGAATTCTTATTATGTAAGATATTAAAACCATACTGCACAAAAAAAAAGATTGATACATTCAATTACATTAAAATTAAGAACATTTCTGTTCATAAAGACACCATAAATAAAGTGAAAAAATGGAAGATCGGTGCAATCCATATAATTGATGAAGGATATATATCTAGAATATATTTTTAAGCTACTAAGAGTCTATGAAGAAAAAAAATTCTATGGAAAAAGACAAAAAACAAACCAGGCATTTCTAGATGTGGAATCAGGTATGATGAATAAACATATAAAAAGCAATACTCAATCTCTTCAGTAATCAAGGAAATTTAAACTAACACCATGAGACAGCATTTCACATATATCAAATTGGCAAAAATTTAAGTTATTCAATATCAAATATTTTCTACTACTGAAAAAATTAACATATCCACTATGGAAAACAGTTTGACATTACTTAGTAAAATGAACACGCATATCCTCTAAATGAATGCTACTCCTAGATAACTCTGGATATCCTAAAGAAATTAGTGCATTTGTACAAAAGGGGATATGTCTATAAATATTTATGGCAGCATTGTTTATAACAGCAATAAACGAAGCAACCCAAATGTCCACTGACAGGAGAATAAATTGATTGTGGTATACTTATGCAATAGAACACAGTAAAGCTGCAAAAATTAAATGAACTATAATTACACACATCAACATAGATGAATATCAAAAAATCATTAAGAACAAATAAATCAAAGAAGAATATGTACTCTCGATATCTTTTATATAAAGTTGAAAACAGAGAAAAATGTTTCAGAAACAAAAACAACATATTGTTTAAAAATAAGCAGAAGTGATAAAACAACAGAAACAATAGGATAATTAATATAGAAGTCAGGATACTGATGACCTCTCAGGAAAAGATAATGCAAGTTGTGGGTAAACAAGTGCTCATTTTGTCAGATACCATGGCTCACGTCTGTAATCCCAGCACTTTGAGAGGCTGAGACAAGGGGATTGCCTGAGGTCAGAAGTCTGAGACCAGTCAGGGCTACATAGCAACACGTTGTCTCTACAAAAATATCAAAAAATTAGCCAGGCATGGTGGCATGTGCCTGTAGTCCTAGCTGCTTGGGAGGCCGAGATGAGAGGATCGCCTGGGCCCAAGAGGTTGAGGCTGCAGTGAACCATGACTAGGTGACAAAGTGAGATCCTGACTCAAAAAAGAAGGCAGTGTTCATTGTATTAGGTTTACATAAATTATTCAGATACAGTTTATATACTCATAAAAATATATTTCTCAATAATGTCATTTAATAACTTTTGGCTACATGGATATATATCTTTTAAATTGTTTAAGACTACATATGCGTACGTTGAATCTAAAATTTAAAAAAAGAATTATTTAAAAAGAGCAGAGCTCCCTCTAGTGGTCTACATTTGTTTGTGCTTTAAAAATTGTAAATTTAATCCTAATATTGATCATGTTATTGCTTGCTATACAGGCTCCCACGGAAGCCTTGTTCCCACTGTATCTCCAACAACTGGCAATTCCATTGAACACTACGAGTTGCAGGAGATTTAGTGAATACCTACATCTAATTGTGGCGACCAGTATATCCTAAAGACTGAAATATTCGCATTCTTACCTTGTAGATAAGGTCACAGAGGATCAGAGTGTCTGTAATTTGCTTAAAATCACATGAATGGTCGCAACTGAGAGCTGGGATGAGACCTCAGGCCTGGCTCACTCCAAACCTCGTGTTTGTCACAGGCTTTCCACTACTGAACTCACATTATACTTAACTGCAATTCGTTTAATGACTGAGCCACCTTAACTGAGGAATAGAGGTGGGATGACTATTGCTCAATTTCTTCACAGTTAGAAAGGGAAGTCCTCACTGAAGAACCTTTGAACTTCTTTCTCAATGAACACTAGGCATTGTGCTAAAAGTTGGGAACACAGAGATAAAAGGCAAATTGTTCCACAGCCTTATCTCCCACAACTCCCAATGTAACACACCCAGCATGTTTATTGGAGTACTTCCACCTTGATCACCTCAATCAACCTCTCTCTTCCTTGCCTGAAAGACACCTGTTGATGCATCAAGACTCAACTCAAGTGTCACCTCTGAAGCAAACTATTCTCTGACTAATTCAAGCAGAGTTAATTCCTTAGTCCTCCAGTAGCCCTGAATTCACATGACATTACAGTATCTGGAACAATAAATTCTAATTTGTCTGTTTGTCTTCCTAACTAAACTACATAAATGGTCAAGCATCACAAGTGTTTAGTGCCATGCCTGGCCGACAATAAGAACTCCATAACGCCGGAGAAGAGAGTGAAAAGGATGACAGAGAAGAGAAGCAGCATTTGTGAGGATCTCATTAACAGAGCCCAAAACGCAAAACTGTGCAAAGAGGCCAGAACATAAATGCTAATCAAACAATTGGTGAAATGCTGACTGAACACTATTTGCATAAAAATGCTTAAATAGGGCTAGTGTGGTGGCTCATACCGGCAGTCCCAACACTTTGGGAGGCCAACATGAGAGGACTGCTTGAGCTCAGGAGTTCAAGACCAGCCTACACAACATAGCAAGATCTCACCTCTATAAAAAGAAAATCAAAAAATTAGCCAGTGTGGTGGTGCAAGCCCATGGTCCCAACTATTAGAGAGGCTGAAGTGGGAGAAACATGAGCCCAGGAGGTCGAGGCTTCAGTGAGCCATGATCACACCACTACATTCCAGCCAAGGTGACAGAGTGAGACCCTGCCTCAAATAAAGAAAAGAATTTTTAAATGCTTAAAAAGATTATGCTTCCTGATGCTGACAAGAAACATTTGTCTGGCCTCTCCCATTCCTAGTTTGCAAGCTTATCAACTCCACAGATTCATAGAGAATGGTATACTGTATCTTTCAACAACTTTATCAACCTAGTCTTAAAACCTACATCTCAAGGAAAGTTTCTACTCTTGTTGGTAAGTTATAGTTTAGGATTACCTGAGAAACATTGCCTGATATGATATGATATCTGTATTATTTTGTTTCCAGATCAATAATGTCTGAGAACTACTCTTGTTCAATCCTGCTTCTCTGGCCAAAATGGGAGCTTTCAGTGAGCTGTGCTTCTTTGGTATTTCTGGAGTCCTTTACTCCATTCTCTGTTAAAGGAAGCTCATGGATAATAACTAGGTATCATGAATTCATAGGAAAAAAGCCCGGGCAAGATCAAAGAAAAAAGAATTTCAAGAGCAAATTGGAGAAGACCAAATGGATAAAACAAATAAATCTAAAGGTAAGGAATAAAGAAATCAGCAGGAACTAGGATCACAAATGATGAACCAAGGTAGAAAGATAAATCATGGGTGTGAAATTAAGTGCTAATCACCAAAAAGCCCCCAAAAAGATATTATCTACAAAAGTCTATCATTAACCAGGAGTTGCCTTTTATAACTTAGAACAGTGTATTTCAACATTCTATTTAAGACACCTACATTTACCAGCATCTCTTGCAAAGATAGTAGAGATAATGTAATCCCAGAATCAACTTAACAGCTTAATAACTTTCAATCCTGGGTCCCTATGTAACCCGCCTACTCTTATTCCTGTTAGACTCTGTTTCTTCCTTGGGCATACAAGGATCCTGATGGGCAAGTCCATCCCCTTCTTGTCCCCTTATCTTTAAATGGTCTAGACCACTGTGATTTGTTGCTTTCTTTCCGGCAGTCACCTACACGTAATAATCATTGTGCTATTTCCTAGGTCCAAAAAGTTGCCCTAGTTTTGCTCGTTCTACAGCCATTGCTTATTATGAGTCTGGGTTCTTAGATCCAGCTGTAAGGAATAGAAACCAACTCTGGTTAATTTAACCAGAAAGGAATTTAAAGACATCAAGTAGGTCACAAACTCAATTGGAAAGTTGGAGAAGTGGGGCAGAAGAAGGTATAAAAAAAAGCTGAGACCAAGGAGGCCACCTGGCACACACAGAGCAATCAAAAGTGAGGTCTTGCCCCAGGAACAGTCTGGGCCTAAAGCCACCATCAGCACTGTGGCCTCTGGATGCCCTTGTCTGTATATACATCTGTCATTGCTCCTGCAGGACACGACTTCCGTCAAAAGAAATTCTAAGCTGTCCCTTCCCCTCTGCCCCCGCTCACACAAGATTCAGAGTCCTTGGTAGGAAGACATGAACAGCCAAGTGGAAGACATGTGCCTGCACCCTCACTGCTCAGGCTAGGAAGAGGGAGTGTCTCACCCACCTCAGCTTTCACTGTGGGGACGGGGCCCTGTCTCCCACCAAGGCCCACACAAACAGGAATTCCCACAACACAGGAAAGGAGTTCAGAATACTCGGCAGCAAAAAAAGTTAAATGTCCCCTATATATGTATGTGTGTATATATATATATCTTTTATCACTACCCTACAACTACAACCTGGGCATTTATTCTTGATCCTTGTAGGGGTATGGGTACAGAGTGTCTGAGACAGTTACTTAGCCGCAGAGACCCCAAAATCCTTGAGACATTAAACAGAGCATAGCCATTGCAAAGACTTAGACACCCACTAAACTCTGAAGGTATTCTGAAGAACTGCAAGGTATCGTGCATTGTTCATTGGCTTAAAAAGGGACCACGTGTGATGGCTCACGCCTGTAATCCCCGTACCTTGGGAGGCCATGGCAGGAGGACTGTTTGAGCCCAGGAGTTCCAGACCAGCCTAGGCAACATGGCGAGACCAAGTCTCTATAGAAACTCAAAAAATTAGCCGGGTATGGTGGCGCACACCTTAGCTACTGCGTATATGTACTTCACCTACTTGGGAGGCTGAGGCAGAAGGGTTACCTGAACACAGGAGGTTGAGGCTATGGTGAGCAGTGATCATGCCACTGCACTCCATCCTTGGTGATAGAGTGAGACCATGACTCAGGAAAAAAAGAAATGAAAAAGGCTGGAGTTACCTTCCAGGCCTCTATAAGAAAATGTTAAACATAGGCCAGTTGCAGTGGCTCAAACCTGTAATCCCAGCACTCTGGGAGGCCGAAGTGAAAGGGCTGCCTGAGACTAGGGGTTCAAGACCAGCCTGGGCAACTTGGCGAGACCTTGTCTCTACAATTAAAAAAAAAATTAACCAGATGTGGTGGTAAACACCTGTAGTTCTGGTTACATGGAAGGTTGAAGTGGAAGGATCGCCTGAGCCCAGCAGATTGAGGCTGCGGTGGCCATGAGTGTGCTGCTGCACTCCAGCCTGGGCAAAAGAGTGAGACTGCAACTCAAAAAAAAAAAAAAAAAAGAAGAAAAGAAAATGTTAAACATTAATAAGTAGCAACTTCAGTAATCTGAACAGATTGAAATAAAAGTTAATGAAAATGGAAATTTCATATTAACGAGCAATATGTTTAAAAAATTGTTTTTTAAAAGTCAGACAAATCTTAAAGACTATGTAAAGAGCAGCTACAGGGTCTAATCTGGAATGTGGCTGTAAAATGTGAGCCCTTCCTTCCTTTTTAGCCCAATGGCTAGTATTCTCATCCAGACAACATTACCCAAACCCACCACCTTAAACATCTCACCAGTTTATCCGCCTTACAATCCATTCTGTTACAGCTAGTTCCCTACATACAAATCTTCAAGTTATCACCTTTAACGATGCACCTGCTTCTTTTATGTACTATTTCTTTCAAACAGGTGTCAGTATAGCCTATTAACTACATACAGTACTACATAACAGATTGTGTTAATTGGGTAACAAGGCTAACTTTGTTGGACTTACAACAAATGGACTTATGAACACATGCTCTTGGAACCAAACTTGTTTGTACATTGGGGACTTCCTGTACTACTATTCAATTAACTCTATTCTAGAGCATAGACTCTATCACCAATCTTGGCTGCCTTCCTTTTTTTTTTTTAGAAAAGAAAAAAAGAAAACTATGTAGCCCAGATTGACCTCAAACCCTGGGCTCAAATGATCCTCCTACCTAAGACTCCTAAGAAGCTAGGACTACAGGCATGTGCCACCACACCTGGCTTTACCTCCTCCTTTTAAAATAAAAGTATAGTTCCACATGTTCTCACTCATAAGTGGACCTTGAACAATTATCATAATACTATAAGAAAGGGGTTAGCAGTAGTGGGAAACTGCCGGGACAAGGGGTACACTTCATCAATAAGAGTACCTGATCTCAAACCAGGTGAAGTGGGGACAAAAGTGAGGCCCAAGCTTTATCTGTACAATGACCATCTGTATACCTAACCCTGAATTGTACTTCACATCTTTAAAATTTTTTTTAAATGTTTAAAAAGAAAAAGATTTCCACTTGCAGGGGCAGAAAATCAAGGCACCCTGCATGGAGTAAAGCTCCTTCTTCCGAGAGTAATTCTACCAGAGCTCTATGGAAAGCTAATGGCCTAGAGCATTCCCTAAGGTCTCCTTTGGTATGGTCAGCCAGTTTCAAGTAAAATTAGCCTACGCTGTAAAAGGCATCTAAGGAGGATAGTCAAAAACCAGAAAAGCATAAACAGAAAGCATAATGTAAGATGACTAAAGCAAGACTAAATATATTACTACAACAAATATGAATGATTTAATGGCATTATTTTTTTTAAAAAAGGAAGTAATTTTCCCACCCATAAGAGCGTGTATATGAAAAAAAAAAACAAGATAAAGGGAGAACCTATAAACTAGAAACTTAAAAAACATATTAGCAATCATAATGCAACAACCTTGTTTGGGGCTCAATATAAACAAACTGAAAAAAAATCGATAAACAAGAACTTATAGGACAACCAGTGAAATGTGAAGGATGAATATTTGATGATATTAAGGGATTGCTGGTTTCTATATATGCTGATGGTGTTATCATTATTTTTTTAAAGGAGTGCTTGGGTTTAAGAGACATATTCTGAAATGTTTACAGGTAAGCTGACATGATATTTACTTCAAAATAATCTAGGAAAAATGAGTGGGGTTAGGGAGAAAATAAAATTTAGCCATGCGTATAATTGTTGAAAGTGAACAATAGGTATGTATAAATTTGCTTTATCATTCTCACTACTTTTGTTTTAAATATTTTATAATTCAATAATTAAAAATCAATAATGGGTAAATAAGTAAAACAGTGATTCTCATGTTAGAACAAAAGGCAAAACCCAACTAATATTTTTTAAAAGGAAGCACAAAGAAAAGGTATAACATAATCTTCAATTTTAAGCAAAATTCAATTTTAGATTAATGAACTTCGATTTTAAAATATCAACAATGGCCATTTGTATACCTAACCCTGAATTGTACCCATCTTTAAAATAAAAATTTAAAAAATAAAATAGCCGGGCTCGGTGGCTCAGCCTGTAATCCCGCGCCTCTGGGAGGCTGAAGTGAATGGATTGCCTGAACCCGCGGGTTCGAGACCCGCCTGGGCAGGCGAGACCTCATCTCTACAATAAATCAAAAAATCAGTCGGGCGTGGTAGCGCGCACCTGTCGTTCCAGCTACTTGGAAGGCTGAGGTGGAAGGATCGCCGGAGCCCAGCAGGTCGAGGCTGCGGTGGCCGGGAGCGGCCACTGCACTTCAGTCTGGGCGACAGTGAGACTCCAACTCAAAAAATAAAATAAAATAAAATAAAAAAATAAAATAAAAGTATACTCCATAGTCAGGAATATAATAAACTCCATCAGATTGATCCCTCTTGACTTCTTGACCTAAGACTTTTACTCCAGCCTTGTCAATCTCCTCTTTCCCAAGAAGCTTACTTGCACGTTTCTGACTGAGAGCCAAAGTTGTGCCATCTTTGATACCTGATGTATCCTTTCCCTTCTCATCCCTTCTTATTTTCCAGATCCTATCCCATTCTCAGGACCCAAGTTGAAGTCCTCCTCCTCTTCCTCCTCCTCTTCCATAAGGTTCCAAAATACTCCAGTCCACAATGAATTGGTCACAGACACAATTCCTTCACTGGCCAGGCAGTTAACATAATCATCATACAGTCTTGTATAGCATTACAGGGAAGTGGTAGGGTGTGTGACCACTGCAGTAAGTTTGTGCCATCTAAAGACTTTCAGGCTCATAATTTATTAAGACATTATGCTAGAAGCTAGGTGCCTCTGGGTAAGAGAACCGAGGGACTGCGGGAAAGAGATGTGAGGAAGGCTTTTCATTGTATATGCGCTTTTGTACTTTGAACCACATGAAAGTATATATACCAAATTTCAAAATAAAAGTGAGATTTAAATGTTTAATGATCAAAACCACTGTGCTGGTCAAACAATATAGATGTGACTACCCGCGTAGCAACCTAATTTATTGTTTGTTATGGGTTCCTTTAGGTAACTAAATTCAATTAAATACTGCCTTAATTCTACTACTTGTGTTTTTCATATATATATGCTCTATCTCACAAAAAAAATATTGCAAAGTTAGGGAGATAAAGAATCATGTTATATTTCCTTTTTAGCTGGCATGGATTAGAAAATATGTGATAGGTACTCGTTTGGAAACATAAAAGTTTAGAATTTAAAAGGACCTTAAAGATCTAGTCCATTTTATATTTGGGAAAACTGATACCCAGGAAGGCTAAAAACTTATCCAACTAATTACAGGACAAGAACCCTGGACTTAACGAAATGAATAAAAATAAAAGAAAAAGAAAATCATACTCATAATCTGTGCTTACCTAAAAAAACAAAAGATGGGGCATCCCTTTCAGTACCCCTCCCGCAGTCGGGAGCTTTTTTATCCTCTAATAAATTCCTACTTACGCAAAAAAAAAAAAAAAAAACATGTCCACTAGAGGGAGCAGTAGCACATTGTTTGAAGGCAAGGAATGTAAAACAGGTTCTTTCAAAAGACCTACAGAGTAGTGATAGAAGAATTTTTCCCAGGGCCACAGAAAATTACTAAAGGGCCACCTACCTCAAACAATTTAAATTCAAGGTTTCTTTTATCAGAGTACAAATAGAGACTTTGCAAATCTCCAGCTTAAGGAAAGATATTAGCATATGGTAAAATTGATTTTTTTTTGCTATATAGTCCTATCCATTTGAACACATACATGCATTTGTGGAATCACCACCATAATTAAGAAACAGAACAGTTCTATGACTCCCCAAAACACTCCTTCCTGTTCTCCCTTTATAGTTACATCCTTCCCCCACCCAGTAGCATTCCATTATGTAGATGTACAATAGTTTCTACTCACCCACTGAAGAACATATAGGTTGACTCCAGTTATGGCAATCTGTAAACATTCATTTATAAGTTTTTGTATGAACATTAAGTTTCTATTTCTCTAGAGTAAATACCCAAGAGCAGAAATGCTGAGTCACAGAGTCAATGTACTTGTTAACTGTTCAAGAAACTGTCAAACTGTTTTCCAAAGTGACTACCAATCTAGGCTTTCCACCAGCAATACCTGAGATTCCCAGCTGCTCTGCATTCTCCTAGCACTTGATATTGGCAATATTTTTATTTTAACCACTCTAATAAATATGTAATTGTAGCTCACCATGGCTTTAATTTCCATTTCCTTGTTTACTATGTTAAACATCTTTTCAAATGTTCTTCTGCTGTGTATCTTTGGTGATGTGTCTGTTCAAGTCTTTTGGCCATTTTTAAATTGAGTTGTTTACTTACTGTTGAGTTTATGAGTTCTTTATTATGAGGTCACTCCACTGTCACATATGTGGTATGCAAATATTTTGTCTGTAGTTTGTCTTATTTTTTTAATAGTATCCTGCACAAAGAATGAGTTTCTCATTTTGATGAAATCTAGTTTATCACGCTCTTTTCCTTTATGATTGGTACTTTTGGTGTCTTATCTAAACACCCTTTGCCTAATTCCAAGACATAATTATTTTCTCCTATTTTTCTAAAAGTTTTATATTTAAATCTATGATATACTTTAAATTAGCGTTTGTATGAAGTATGAGATTTATGTTCATATTATCTTTTTTGCATGGATATTGATTGTTCCAACATCATTTCCCATTAAGTTACCTTTACAGCTTTGTAAAAGGTCAATTGGCCATATTTGTACATGTCTGTTCTAGACTATATTCTGCTCCACCGATCTACATGTCTATTAAAGTAAGTCCTCAAACTAGGTAGTGTGAGTCCTCTGCTTTTGAAATTAAGAAAGTAACATTATTCTATAAATCTGATAATAGCTACATAATAAACATTAGTTTCAAATTAAAATCAACATTGTGAAAGAAGCCCAGAAAAAACAAAAATACCAGGAAGAAGGAATAGAAAGAGAAAAAGAGAGATAAAGAGAAAAAGAAATGTGAGGACATACATAGAGGTAAAGACCAAGATGAAGAAAAACAGAACAAAGAGAATAAAAGGAAAATGGTCCCTACAGCATTAGACTTCAACCACCACCACCTGAGCCAGTAAATTCCTATCTATAAACCGTGAACATCTTCTCAATTACAATCACCCACCAGAGCTAGCATCAGTAATGAAGGCAAGCCAAGGGCCATGTATAGGGATCCATACCAGGGAATCCCATCCTGCTAAATATCTACAAGAGGCCAAACACTTTTCTCATTAAATAGCCCAGAACAAACAATTATCATAATACGTATATTTATTTCCACAGAATCCACTCAATTCGCTTTAAATAATGCTACATAATTGTTCACATCCACAGATGGGCAAATGCAATGATAAATGTGAAATTTCTGGTGTTTTGCTTTGACATTTTACAGGGAAAAGTGTCTGGTCTTCTGAGGATGAAATATCCAGCCTGTCTGCCTCATAGGGTTGTCATGAAGATCAAAGGAGATCATAAAGATCTAATGAGATCACAGAATTGGAACTGTTTCATAAACCAAAATTTCTTATAAAAATGTAAGGTAGTATAACTGGTACTCCTTCTCCATCAGAAGTCTGGGGTCATGAAGCTTTGTTAAGACACAGGCAACAACATCTGGTTCAACTATGAGCAACTTTTGGTGAAATCAAAAATTCTTTTCATCAGCAGCAAATCTAGAGCTCTTTGTAGTCATTGCTATTGGTAACAGGAAAGAAGTGATTCAATAAATAGTGCTGGAATGCTTCTCTGCAACATCTCCTCTTATTATGGACATTCAGACACTAGGAACATGCTTTCCTTTCTTACCCACTAAAATTCACTCTTCCCTTCTATTTTCCATGCTGAACTCTTTAATTCTTCAAAAAAAAAAAAAAAAAGACTAACAAACTTAAGTGCATACACAGGACAAATATGACATGCATTTTTTAAAATCTAGAAATAATTTTGACACATTCTAAAATAAGGACTTTTTCTATCTTTTCTGATCGTTTCCCTTTCCTCCTTTATTTGAGAAGAACTTCTGAAAGAAAACAGCTGATCATTTAATATGTATTACATAGCACTTAATTAATTGCAGGAGCTCTGAGAATATAAACACATGTTGGCCACACCAAATGTTTCTTGTTTATTCTTTGTGCTTACTCATTCTCTTACCAATATATTTGATAAACTAAATCAACCTCATGTTGTGAAAATGGAGGCAACCTGGCATACAAGAAGAACACAGGCTTCAGAGATAGAGACCTCAATTCAATGACTCCTCCACTAATAGCTGGGTAACTTTGGACAAGTGAGTAATTTTGGCCTTATGAATTCAAAACTACTTATAAAAAGCTCCTCTTCATACTAGCCTGCCAACCCCCACCAATACCAGCATCTGTGTATACCGCTCAGATACCTGAGAACCATCACACCCTGCCAGTTACCACCACACAAGGGCCCACACACACCACTCAGGGGCGTGAGGACCAACCTGCCTGGCATCCACATCTTCAACAAATCTTCACCACAGCCTCCACTAATAACCATAGCCCAAGTCACTGAGGACCTTGCAGACACTGCCAACATTTATTACAGCTAAAGAAATCATACAGAGACTGTATGACTACACACAAAACAGAACAAAGTCAAAGCACTCTAACCAACCAACATTATTATAGATACATCTATAGGAAAAAGTCTTTCCCTACAAAACAAATCCATACTATAGGAAGAAGTAACTGCTACACCATATACACAGATATCACTGTTAGGACACAATAAACATGAAAAAGCAAGGAAATGCGACATCCAAAGGCACACAATATTTCTCCTAAAGGCACACAATATTTCTCCAAATCCTAAAGAAAAGGAAATCTATGAAATGCCTGGAAAAAATTCAAAATAACGATCTCTAGGAAACTCAGTAAGAAAGATACAACAGAACACTGATAGACAAAAGAAAAAAATCAAAAAATATTTCATAATTTATTTTAAAAGAATTTAAGAAATGAAGTCTCACTATGTTGCCCAGGCTACATACTCCTGGATTCAAGGGATTCTCCTGCCTCAGTCTCCTGCATAGCTAAAAATTCAGGCATGTGCTGTCACATTGGTATCTGAATGATAGATTTAACAAAAAGATAGATATAACTAAAAAGAACCAACAAGTCCAGGAACTGAAGAACTCAATGAATGAAATATAAAATATAATCAAGATTTCAACAATAGATCAGACCGAGTTAAAAAAAGAAAACTTTCTGAACTTGAAGATAAATCCTTTGAAATTACACAGACAAAAATTTTAAAAGGATAAAAGATAATAAAGAAAGCCTAGATGACATATGGGCCATCATTAGGCAAACAAATATTTGCATATTGGGCATTCCAAAAAGAGAAAAAAATGAGAAAAGGCATAGAAAACCTATCCAGTGAAATAATAACTGAAAATTTATCAAATCTTGAAAGAAAAACAGACATCCAGAAACATGAAGCCAAAAGTTTGCCAGATAGATTCAACCTAAACAGATTCTCTCTGAGGTACATAATAGTCAAACCATCAAAAGTCAAGAAAAAGAAATAATTTTTAAAAACAACATGAAAAAAGTATCAATCACAAATAAGGAAATCTCAATAAGACTAATAGCAAATTTCTCAGCAAATCTTACAGGTCATGAGAAAATGAGACGCTATATTCTAAATGCTGAAATTTTTTTTTAAACTGTAGCCAAGAATATTAGTCCCAGCAAAGCTATCCTTCAGAATTGAAAGAAGAATAAAAGTATTTCCCAGATAAGCAAAAACAGGGAATCTCCACCAGATGTCCTTACAAAAAAAATGCTTAAGAGAGATCTACATCTGGAAGTGAAAGATAATATCCACCATCATGAAAACACACAAAAGTATAAAACTCACTGGTAGAGCAGGCACACAAATGAGAAAGAAATCAAATGTTATCATTATAGAAAACCACCAAACCATAACAATAAACAATAAGCAAGGAACAAAGGAGTAAAAAATATACAAAACAATAAAAATAGTTAACAAAATGACAGCAATAAGTCAACACATAACAATAATAACCTTGAATGTAAATGAACTCAATTCCCCACTTAAAAGGTACAGACTGGATGACAGCATTAAAAAATGACCAACAGTACAGTTGTCTATAGTAAAGTTACAAGTTAAAAATATATATACATAGACTGAAAGTTAAGGGCTGGGAAGTTATTCCGTGCAAACAGAAAAGAAAAGCATGCAGACATAAGTATATTTATATCAGACAAAATAAACTTTAAGTAACAAACATAAAAAGAGACAAAGAATGCCATTATATATTGATAGAGGGATAAATTTAACATGAAGATTCAACAGTTAAAAATATATATGTATCCAACACTGGAGCACATGGATATATAAAGCAAATATTATTGGAGCTAAAGAAAGAGAGATAATTCAACACATTAATAGCTGGGGACTTCAACAGCCCACATTCAGCATTGGACAGATCATAAGTGACAAAAAAATCGACAAAGAAACATTGAGCTTAAACTGCACTGTAGACCTTAATGAACTTAATAGATATTTACAGAATATTCATCCAATATTTAAAGAATATACTTTTTTTTTTTTTTTTTTTTGAGTTGGAGTCTCACTCTGTCGCCCAGGTTGGAGTGCAATGGCACACTCACAGCCACCCTCTTATCTTCACCACATGGAACAATCCCCGGAATTGACCACAAATTAGGCCACAAAACAAGTTTCAACAAATTTTTAAATATCAAAATCAACTGGGTGTGGTGGTTTATGCCTGCAATCCCAGAACTTTGGGAAGCTGAGGCAAGAGGATTGCTTGAGCTCAAGAGTTTAAGACCAGCCTAAGCAATATAGCAAGATCTTGTTTCTACAAAAATTTTTTTTAATTAGCCAGGAGTGGTGGTGTACACCTACAGTCCAAGCTTCTTGGGGGGCTGAGGCAGTAGGATTGCCTGAACCCAGAATGCCAAGGCTGAGATGAGCCATGATTGTACCACTGCACTACAACCTGGGTGACAAAGAAAGACCCTGACTCAACAAAAGAAAAAAATTGTAACTATATCAAGTATCTTCTCAGACAACACTGGAATAAAACTAGAAATCAATAACAAGAGGAACTTTAGTCACTACACTAATATACAGAAATTAAACAACATGCTCCTGAACAACCAATGAGTCAATGAAGAAATTAAGAAAAGACAAAAATGTATTGAAACAAGTAGAAACAGAAACTCATCATACCAAAATCTAGGGCATATAACAAAACTACTATTAAAATGGAAGTTTATCACAATAAACACCTACATCAAAAATATGGAAAAATTTTTAAACAAATAACTTAATAATGCACTTTAAGGAACTAGAAAAGCAAGAACAACCAAATCAAAAATTAGGAGAAAAAAATCAGAGTAGAACTAAACAAAATAAAGACCAAAAAAAATCAACACAACAATAAGTTGTTTTTTTAAAAGATATATAAAATCAACAAACCATTAACTAGACTAAGAAAAAGAGACATTACAACTGATGCCACAGAACGACAAAGGATTCTTAGAGATTAATATAAACAACTGTGCACCAACAAATTAGAAAACCTAAAGGAAATGAATATAATCCTAAACACATATAACTTATTAGGAATGAACCAAGAAGAAATAGAAAACCTGAACAAATCAATAATGAATGATAAGACTGAATCAGTAATAAAGTCTCCCAACAAAGAAAAATTTGGGATTGATTACGATTAATTCTACTGCACTTTTAAAATAATCTAACACCAATTCTTTTCAAGCTATTCCAAAAAATTGAAGAGGAAGGAATTACTTCATTTCATTCTATGAGGCCAGCATTACCCTGACACCAAAACCAGACAAGGATACAGTCAAAAAAGAAAACTCTAACCCTGATTAACACAGTTGCAATATCCTGATGAACACAGATGTAAAAATCCTCAACAAAATACTAGCAAACTGAATCTAACAGATCGTTAAAAAGATTATATACCATGTTTAAGTGGGATTTATCCCAGACATGCAAGGATGGCTCAACATATGCAAATCAATAAATGTGGCATATTACAACAAAGGATTAAAACCATATGATAATCTCAATAGACACAGAAAAAAATTTTGATAAAATTCGACATCCCTTCATAATAAAAACTCTCAACAAATTAGGTACAGAAGGAATATACCACAACACCTGAAAGCAATATAAGACAAACTCACAGCTAATATCATATTGGATAGGGAGAAATTGAAAGCTTTTTCTTTAAGAACCGAAACAAAACAAGGATGTACACTTTCATTACTCTTATTCAACATAGTACTGAAAGTCCTAACCACAGTATTTAGTACATTGGAAAGGAGGAAGTCAAATTGTCACTCTTCACAGACAACATGATCTTATATATATAAAAACCTAAAGACTATAAAAAGCTCAGAACTGATAAATTCAGTTAAGTTGTGGAATACAAAGCAAACCTACAAAAATCAGTAATCAAGAGCATTTCTATACACCAGTAACAAATTGGTTGCAAAAGAAAGCAATCCCACTTGCAAAAGCTACCAGAAAAATAAAACACCTAAGAATAAATTTAACAAAGTAAAAAATCTCTATAATGAGAACTATAAAACACAGCAGAAAGAAATGGGAAGACAGTCCATGTTCATGGATTGTAAAAATTAATATTTTAAAATGACCATACTGCCTAAAGCAATCTACAGATTCAATGTTATCCCTATCAAAATACTAATGACATTCTTCCCAAAAATAGAAAAAACAATCCTGAAATTCATATGGAACCACAAAAGACCTTGAATAGCCAAAGCAATCCTAAGCAAAAAAAAAAAAAAAAAAAGCTGGCGATATCACAATACCAATATGACTTCAAAATCTACTAAAAAGCAATTATAACCAAAAAAGGATGGTATTGTTATAAAAACAGATGTATAAACAATGAAACAGAACAAAGAACCCAGAAATAAATGTACACATTTACAGCCAACTGATCTTTTTAACAAAGTGCTAAGAACATGCATTGAGGAAAGCCAATAAAACATACACGAGGGAAAGGATATCATCTTCAACAAATGGTGCAAAAAAAACTAGATACCCTTATACAGAAGAATGAAAATAGACTTCTGTCTCTCACCACATACAAAAAAAAAAATCTACTTAAAATGGATTAAAGAATTAAATTTAAATGTGAGACCTGATCTAGAAAACAATACAGGGGAAATGCTTCAGGACATTGGTCTTGGCAAATATTTTACAGGCAAAACTACAAAAGTACAGCCAACAAAAACAGAAATAGACAAATGGAATTATACCAAACTAAAACACTTCTGCATAGCAAACAAAACAATCAACTGAGTGAAGAGACAACCTAGACCGTAGAATGGAGGAAAATATTTGCAAAGTATTCATACAACAAGGGGGGACTAATATCCAGAATGCACAAGGAGCTCAACAGCAAAAAGCAAATAATCCAATTTAAAAATGGATCTGAATTGAAATTTCTCAAAAGAAAGGATCTGAATTGAAATTTCTCAAAAGAAGATATACAAATAACCACAAATATATGAAAAAAATGTTCAATATCACTAATCATCAGGGAAATACAAGCCAAAACCACAATGAGATATCATCTCAACCCAATGGCTATTATCAAAAACAAAAAAATGCTGGCAAGGATGCAGAGAAAAGAGAACTCTTATACACTGTTGGTGTAAATGTAAATTAGTACAGCCACTATGGAAAACAGTATGAAGGCTTTTCAAAAAACTAAAAATAGATATCCAGTAACCCCACTACTGAGTATTTATCCAAAGGAAAGGAAATCAGTACAGTAATTCCACTACATACAAATGAGTTCCATCCCAAGAATGCATTCATAATTTGTTCTTAAGTCCAACAAAGTTAGACTACATACCCAACTTACACAATTGGCTATGGTACTATACTGCAATAGGTTTATAATACTTTTCACACAAATAATACATAAAAAACAAACACACACAAATAAACATTTTAAATCTTACAGAACAGTTATTTTGAAAAGTCCAGTACCAACTACATCAGTGCTGCTTTTACTCTTGCTTTTGGACATCCTGGGCTTGAAATAAAGATACTGTACTATAGTACTCTATATAGAACTGCACGATAAAGTACACAAAAGCACAATCACTTGTAGAGGATGCAAGTACGTGACAACATATGCCAGACATGTGAACTAACTTATGTGACTGGACATGCAAATGCATATTTGTATTTTTGGAAGCTCACAACTTGAAGGTTCATTTGTAGGAGATTTACTATATATCAAAGAAATTTCTGCGTACCCATTTTTATTGCAGCACTGTTTCCACAATATCCAAGATATGGAACAAAACTAAATGTCCATTAACAGATTAATGGATAAAGAAAATGTGGTATATAAGGTTGGGCTTAGTGGCACACACCTATAATCCCACACTTTGGGAGGCCAAGGTGGGAGGATTGCTTGAACCCAGGAGTTTGAGACCAGCCTGGGCAACATAATAAGACCTCATTTCTACAAAACATCAAAAAATTTAGCCAGGCATGGTGGCAGATGACTATGGTCCTAGCTACTCTGGAAGTTGAGACGGAAGGATCACCAGAGCCCAGAAGGACAAGGCAGCAGTGAGCCTTGATTGTGCCACTGCACTCCAGACCAGGCAACAGAGTGAGACCGACTCAAAAGGAAAAAAGAAAATGTGGCACAATTACACAACGGAATACAATTCAAACATAAAAAAAAGAATGAAGTCCTGTCATTTGTAGCAATGTGGATAATGTTGTTAAGTGAAATAAGTCAGGCACAGAAAGATAAATATCACATGATCTCACTCATATGTGGGAACTAAAAAACATTGAGCTCATAAAAGTAGAGGGTAAATTATGATTATCAGAGGTTGGGAAGGATAGAGGGAGAAGAGGATAGAGAGAGGTTTGTCAACAGATACAAAATTACAGTCATAAAGGAGGAATAAATTCTAGTGTTGTGTAGCCCTATAGGGTGAATATAGTCCACAATGTATTGTACATGTTCCAAAAGCTAGAAGAAAGTATTATGAGTGTTCCCAAACACAAAGAAATGATAAATGTTTGAGGTGATAGATATACTAATTACCCTGATTTGATCATTAGCCATTGCATATTTGAATCAATATATAATTCTGCATCCCATAAATATGTACAATAATTACATGTCAACAAAAAATAAAGGAAATATAGAAATAATTAAAGGCTTCTTTCCACAAAGCCTGATATTTAGAAGTATTTTCCTGAATTTTGTCCACTTATTGTTCCCCTTCTATTTTCAAATCTAACCTGCCTCTAGTTCATACTACCCCTCTTCTGCTTTCCTGATAACTGGAAGTAGTACTCTTCACCTAAGGAAAGCAATTGGAGATACAGCAAGTAGGGCAACCAAATACCATTCCCTGAAGCACTGGCATGCAATGGTGATGACCTTGAGTACCAGTGATGGAAGTCTGCATGTGTGCAACACCTGGCTGCACTCATTAGCTCACTCTCAATTCAAGACATGGGCACCTAATAAATTATTTACATGTCTAAATAGATTTCATCCCAGATTAATCTAGGTAACTGGCAAAAGTCAGTGGTTAACTTATATACTTTTCACTCAGGGAAATGGAAAGCTATAATAATGAACTTTCAGGTAGTAAACAGAGGAAGAAAATACTTTTCCATCTATGACTTCATTCTATTAGAGAACTGAAGGAAGCAAAATCATCGTTATTTAATGGATAAATTCAATCTGTTCTCGTGTACTGTATTTTTTTTTTTTTTTTATTGGAGTTGGAGTCTCACTCTGTCCCCCAGACTGGAGTGCAGTGGCCGCTCCCGGCCACCGCAGCCTCGACCTGCTGGGCTCCGGCGATCCTTCCGCCTCAGCCTTCCGAGTAGCCGGAATTGCAGGCGCGCGCTACCACGCCCGGCTGATTTTTTGATTTATTGTAGCGATGAGGTCTCGCCAAGTTGCCCAGGCGGGTCTCGAACCCGCGGACTCGGGCAGTCCATTCACCTCAGCCTCCCAAAGACGCGGGATTACAGGCTGAGCCACCAAGCCCGGCTTGTATTTTTTAAAGGTGATACACAATTAAATCTTAATATTGAAGTGAAACATATTCTGCCAGTTGGTGCTGGGTGGTTGACTCCTAGGATATGCTCCTATTTTACTCTCCTGAGGACTTATTAAGGCCTCATAGGACTCAATGGGAGGTACCCAATTTAAGGTCACACTCGAACAGATTGGAAGTTATTCATCCAGAGAATCTTTCAGAAGTGTGCTAGCCAAATCTTGATGAGGTACAAGCAATTAGAGTTTCCCAAGAGAAATAATCACTTAAGAATTCTCAACAAAGTGTGGCATATGAAACCAGGGCTAGAATTTGCACTGCCTGATGTTAACAAGTACTAAAGTCTCAGCAGAAACAGAAACTATCTAAGATCCTAATTAAAAGCTGTGTCAGCAAAGACAAAAATGACCACCAAATAGAGAGATGAGTAGGTCCAGATGACAATCTGGATATCTGGATGCTGGAGACTGCTGATGAAACCCCATAAAAAAGTTAGATTCTAAATGTACAGTAATGTCTGGTCTTCGCCCTACGCGCTTATGACCACCCTCACCCTGCTCTTTCTCAGCAGAGAGTCCAAAAGGAGACAAAGATAAGGCTTAGGTATAAAAGAGCCATGTTTTCTCTGCTCAAAGACACATATCCCAGTAAGATGCGCTCACTAAATGTGTTGCAATCACATTCCTTATTTTTTTTGCTGAAGTACAAGAAAGCACATATTAAGGGTCGGTAGTCTCCATTTCTTTTAATCAATCTCTGGTTCTTAGCACTTTGATAGAGCTCTGTGTAGATAACCTAACAATTCCTCTTCATTATATATTATCATGTAAGAATAATAGAAATAAAGCACATAATAAATGTAACGCACGTGAGTCATCCTGAAACCATCCCCACCCCTGTCCATGGAAAAATTGTCTTCTACAAAACTGGTCCCTGATGCCAAAATGGTTGGGCACTACTGCTTTATGACAAACTAGTAAACATAAGTGTTTTCCTGAATTCTGTGAGCTGCTCCTGCAAATTAATTTAACTCAAAGAGGAGGTGATGGGAGCCCCAACTTAAGGCCACTTGGTCAGAAATTCCAGAAGCCCAAACTTGCTACTGGTGTCTGACAGGAGATGGGGGTGGGAGAAGCAGCAATCAGAGTTTGAGCCCTCACCCTGAGGGATACCGACACTATCTCCAGGCAGATAGTGTCGGTATCCCTTCCAGATTTATGTTGCCATTACCTGTATAAGTGGCGGTTGTCTTCAAAATCTTCCTGACCCCATTTTCCCTTGATGTCTTCAATAACGTGATTCTTCAGGAATTTCTTTAGCAGCTGGACTGTTTGTTTGCGAGTCACCTCGGGACCAAAGTTTTGACTGCACCTCAGCAGCTCATGCAGCCAGTCCACAGCTTCAGCCGCTGTGAAGCAATGCTCATAACTCTTGAAGCGACAGCGATGTTTTCGTAACGGCATCCTAGCACGAAAAAGCTCCACTGTTTCATTCCACTAGGGAAAAAAAGAGAATGACATTTAGCAATCAACTTTTTTTAATATCTCAAATATCTGAAGGAATAAATGCAATTTTTCTATTTTAAAAATAGCTGCTTCAATAACAGATGGAGCCTTGATAATTTTTATTTATAGCCTTCAAACTCTAAAGAAAATTTGGGATGGTGGTAATGGTTTCACAAAATCAAATGTACTTAATGCTACAGAACTATATACTTAAAAAGAATTAAAATAGTTTTATATTATGTATATTTTACTACAGTTAAAACAAAAATATAATCTAGCAATAGAAAAAAAGAAAATTCTAAAGAAAATGCAATTTTTTAAGAGTAATCATTTATTTATCCATTCAAGAAATATTTATTGAGAAGACTGCCATCAACTTGTTCTGTCAATGGATTTTTTTACATAAATTGAAAAACATAGGATAATAAATAATGGTTAAAACTAAGCCCATTATGCATAATTAACTTCTTGGACACCTGTTTTTAATAGGACTTTACTGGGTTGGGTGTAGTGGCTGACACTTGTAGTCCCAGCCCTTTGAAAGGCTGAGGCTGTAGGGTCACTTGAGGCCAGGAGTTCAAGATCAGCCTGGGAAATATAGTGAAACCCCCAACTCTATCAAAAAAAATTTTTTAAGATTAGCCAGGCATGATGGTGCATGCCTGTAGTTCTAGCTGCTTGGGAGAATGAGGCAGAAGGATCATTTGAGCTGAGGAGTTCAAGGTTACAGTGAGCTATGATTGCGCCACTGCACTCCAGTCTCAGCAACAGAAGGAGACTTTCTCTTTAAAAAAAAAAAAAGTAGATATACCTTTATTTCATTCAGCAAATATTTATAGATTGTTTATATATGAAAGGCATTATAGGAGTAGAAAAGAAGAAAGGTACATAAGATAATGCAATACAGTGCCTAATGGCAAAGAGCTCAAGACCACAAAGATAAACCTTTTGAAAGTAAACAGCCAGTTTTTGTTTACATGCAAAACAAAGCTGTTTGAAAGAATGCTTCTAGATAATTCAAACAATGTATATTAGTTTAAAACCACCTCATGTTTCTGTGGCTCTTTTCAAAGAACCCAGAAGTTGGAGTACACACGGCATCTTCAGAGATACCACATGGAAACAGTAGACCGAGTAGTTTAGAGTCCAGGCTCTAAGGTTGAATATTGTTGGGTTCAGAGGCCTGCTCAGCTACTGACCAAGAGGGTAACCTCCAACTCGTTGCTAGCAAAGCCTCCATTTCTCCAGGTGTAATACAGTATCCACAAAACAGAGATGTTACAAACTAGATGAGATAATGTTAATGAAATTAAGCCTATCATAGTGCCTGTCATATTATAAGTACTTTATAAACATTAGCTATTATAGTATCAATGCTATTGTATTGATCCGGGTGGGTGCGGCTATGAGAGCTGAGTGATTATACTGGAAAGACTCCTGAATGGAGTCTCCCTTGACCAGGGTTTAGTTCAGCATCCACTGACAAGCATGCAACTTTTCTGTAGAAATTTGTGTTAAATAAAATCAGTCTCAAAAGCTCAAAAAATTTCAGATTTTGGAAGTCTAAAATCAAAAATTAAAATGGGAGGAGTGCATTGCATACAGTCAGCCTGCTAAGAAACAGCACACTACATGCTGACTGGATCATGTTAGTTAAACCCAGGAAATACATGTTCTGACAATTGAGTTCATGAGCTCATCCTAGAAAAAGTGCTACATGCCTCATTGCTAAATATCACTATGATCACCCTTGAAGTACTCCCCTCAGGAAGCTATACATCGACACCAGTGCCTAGTCCACCCATCGATGTAGTTTTGGAACTCTTTTTCTGTAATGGCCATCAGAGATGTCTTGATATTACCCTTGATGCCCTGAATGTCATCAAAATGTCTTCCTTTCAATATTTCCTTTATCTTCAGGTAAAGAAAACAGTCACTGGGGGCCAGATCAGATGAGAGGGAAACATAGCTATGTTTGCAGGCTAAAAACTCCCTCGCAGACAGTGCCATGTGAACTGGTGCATTGTCATGGTGCAACAACTCCTTCAGGATCATTTTTTGCACACACCATTCTCATGCCAAGGTTTTCAGTTAAGATTTCCCTAACTGTTTCTCTATCGATGATTATTTGGTCTGCTATGCTTCTCACAGTCAGCCAACAATTTTGACGTACAATTCGACAAAGTTTTGCAATGTTTTCATCACTTCTGTTTTTTTACTGGTCATACTGACCTCTCTCTTCATCAGTGATGCTTTCTCTCCCCACAGAAAAATGTTTACTCCATTTGCACACCGCTGTTTTCTTCATGGTATTATCCCCATAAACTTGAACCAACATGTCCTTGATTTCACTTCAACTCTTGCCAAGTTTAACAAGAAATGTAATGTTTGTTCATTGCTCTACTTCAAACTTCGACATTCTCACAACAGCACACAAAAACATGCAACAACAAAAAAGAATGCCACTCAGCAAGACACTGCCACATGTCAACACGAACACAGCTGTAAGACACTAATATAACAAGGTTATGAAACCTTACTGAGTTGTTTTTCAGTACTGCCAATATAAGCATATAGTGGCAAGTTTGCAAACTCAATTATCAGATCTTATATATAGCCCACTACCTCCATTTTATTCAAGAATCTTTAAAAAAAATTGTTGTCAGCTCAAGTGCATATTGATTCACTGCTGGTAATACTCACAACACAATGATTCTGACCTTGAAGTTAAGAAACACTGGACCACTTCAGTAAGACAGAATGAATCCCTGCAGAATGGGATAAACATGAGGCATGGAGTCAGACCTGGGTTCAAAACCCAGTTCTGCCATTTACCAGTTGCACAGGACCTGGCACATGGTAAGTACACAAGAAATATCCAGTTTCCTTCTGCTCCAAGATGGCACTGAGGGAGCACATGAGCTACTGTGTCTTACAGCACTCTTGAAGACAAAAATCAGACTTCTGTCTCTCTTAGACATCACTTTCAAATAGGTTCACAATAATTCAGCTTTTTCCCCTCTTTTTTACATGTGAAGTTAGAAATCAGGAAGTAGAACAGCCTAGAATAAGAAAGTTGATTCATTCAGCTCACACTGGAACCTTTATAGACATTGCATTGACACATTCAGCATCCTACCACTCAGCTGGCAGAGGGAGAAAGCAGGAAGTGCTAGAGAGCACGCATTAAACAACACATAAAACCAATTAAAGCCTTTCCACAAACCTATGGCACAGACATCAAGGATACTATCAGGGATAATCCCTCAGAAATATTCCTCCCCATCATGAGGCCCTTGCCTAAAGTCTTTGTTTTTAAAATATGAACATACGGATAAATGTTTTCCCTTTTGTTCTCTTAAGACTAGAAATATGTTCCAGACTTTTTTCCCCATTGTCTTTGTATAAATGTAACCCTCATAATAACTATCTTTCAGAAATCAAGGAATTTGCTCCAAATACAGTTAATCAGTAGTAGAGATAATCTGTATATTCAAATCTTTATTTTGAATCTAAAATCTATTTTGTCACTACATTCTGCTCAAAATACAAAATTGTTAAAGGGAAACAAATGTCTCATCTCCATATTATTTTAAAGCTACCTCCAGAGAAAAATCTAATGAGTGTATAATAAATGCTTCTTATCAAAGATTTGATTTCATTTTATTCAGTCACCCTACTTCTAGGAATTCGCCTTACAGAAGCATAGATATAACAGAAAAAAAGCATTTACAATTGAATTTTATTTAAATATGTTGAGTTACATTTAATAAAATTGGGTTTTTTGTATTTTTAAGCATTTTTGGTGTACTGGCTATAATCAGAGAAAAATTAGAATGAATTTTAATTGGAAATGGTTAAAGTATGGGATAGCCATAAAACACAATACTACGAATAGTTCCAGATATAGATATAATATATATAATTAAGTGAAGGGAAAAGATACAAAGAAGTACATATAATATGATCCTATCTACTTTAGTACAGGCATATGAAATGCTAAAAGTATATTTAACAAAAAAAGAAGGAAAAGTCATCCTTCTAAGGTAGGAATATGGGCAATTTTTACTGTGTAATATATTTCCATATTTTAATTGCTTACAATGATCATGTGTTATTTCTGAAATCAAAAAAGAATAAAGATTTTTTTATGGATAATATAAGGAACAATATTTGCACATGAAAATAAAAATAGCACTCTTTAATAACTTACCATATAATACCTAACAAAGTTCCATCCTAGTAATAAATATCTAATAATGATATAGTATATCTATTTTTCTCCAACCTCAATAGAATCAGATTTTACACATAGTATTGTATACTTTTTCTCATTTGATTATATCTTAAACATTTTTCTCTTCTTTCATTTTAAAAATTTTGCACTGAGTACCTACTATGTCATTATGTCCACAGTCATAAAACAGAATACTATTGACCTGTCTCTACAGCATTTTACCATTTTGTGGATATACCACACTTGAATCAATTCTATCTTATAATATTACCACACTGTGGTAGTTTAATAACAGGTATTACACAAAAGGACCTGGCAACTTGGAAAGAAGTATCTTTATATAGTAGGAGAATCTTCGTTTATATAATGGTTAGTAAAAAAAATAAAATAAAAATAAGATACATGCAAACAAACAAAAAACCTAAGAAGAATATTGTGTACCAAGCCAAGGGCAACCAAATCCATACCTCTTGATTTACACTTCAGTCACTATGTCACTCACTCTTTGATATGATGATTAAAACTTCTATAGAACATACACCTTAGAAGAAAAAAAAATCTAGGTCAGGCACCATGACCTGTAATCCCAGCACTGTGGAAGGCTGAGGGGAGAGGATTGCTTAAGACCAGGAGTTGAGACCAGCCTGGGCAACGTGATGAGACCTCATTGCTACAATACAGAGTGAGACTTCAACTCAAACAAACAAAAACAAATCTAGACAACCATGTCTTCATCTGCTTTTCCTAGACTAAATAAAATGTTCACATATGAATTTTCTTCCTACATAATTAATTCAACATCTTTTTAGAAACCTAGGCTTCCTGCCAGTCCTCCTTAAGGTCCTAAAAATTTCATAGTCTTATTCTTATAACCATCCCTTCTTCACTCGTCTCTTTCAAGTATAACAGTTCACAAACTATGAATCTTTTACTTCTTACCTCCACTCTTATTAAAATCTGGTTTTCTGATTTCACATTTTTTCTTTCAGCTATACTTATTTTCTTTTCCTTTTTCTTTTTTTTTTTCCTTCTTCTTTTTTTTTTTTTTTTTTGAGTCAGTGTCTTACTCTGTCGCCCAGGCTGGAGTGCAGTGGCGCAATCATGGCTCACAGGAGCATCGACCACCTAGGCTCAAGCACTCCTTCTGCCTCAGCCTCCTGAGAACCTGGAACTACAGGTACATGCCACCACACCCAGTTACTTTTGGTTTTTTTGGGGGGGGGTTGGTTTTGGGGGTTTTTTTTGTCAAGATGAGGTCTTGCAAGTTTGCCTAGACTGGTCTCAAACTCCTGGGCTCAAGTGATCCTCCTGCCTCAGCCTCCCCAAGTGCTGGGATTACAGGTATGAGCCACCCTGTCCCAGTCTTTCATTCAGCTATATTTCTGATCTCAGAGTAATTTTTTATTTTGCCCAATCCTGGTTCCTGTTTTCCCTTCTGATCATGCATTTTCTTCCTGGTTTCTCTTCATACTCTCCACTGTCCAACCACCCAAGCAAATATTGTTCCATTTCTCTTTGATGGTTAAACTTCTCAGTCACACTAATGATTCCTGAGTATACATGAATGCTTTGAAGGCAGAAGTGCATAGATGTACCCTGGTAGCACAGTGCACAGCCCACACTAGGTATTCAATAAACAGATGCTGAATTTTCAGGTCTTTCATTTTTTCTATTTTTTAAAACCAATTTCTTAACCTCATGAAATTTAATTCCACTCTAACTCCCAATCATGTCTTACGACTGGCCAAATTCAAACAGGTTTTTGTTCTTAACCATATTAATTTGTCTACTTCCTTTAACACTGTTATGAATCATAGTCCAAATTAAGCTGGTCAAAACTTAAAATCTTTTTTTTAACTTCTTAAAAACACACATAGAAATGAGGCAAGTCATAGAGTAGGATGACATATAACCAGAATCTCTAAAATAAAATTAAAAATTCAAATCAATAAGAAAAAACACTCCAAAAGAAAAATGGGGGGGGAGCTTAAACAGGCACATCAGACACATAAAAAGAGATCTCTAAATGTCCTATATTGTATGCAGAGATGCTAAACCTCATCAATCATAAGTAAAATGCAAAGAACTTTACTAGTCAATATCAAGGCACGCCTATCAGAATAGCTAAAATGAAAGAGATAGGCAAATCCTGCAATCTCACTTTTGGGATTTTATACAAGATTTTAAATCAATATATCAAAGAGATGTCTACACTATGCTCACTGTAGCACTACTCACAATTGCTAAGTTATGGAATAAACTAAATGTCCTTCAACATATAAATGAATAAAGAAAATGTGCTAAATACACACAATGGAATACTCGTCAGCCTTAAAAAAGAAAAACTGTCATTTGCAACAACACAGAATTGGAGAATATTATGCTAAGTGAAATAATCTAGGCACAGAAAGACAAATATTGCATGTTCTCACTTACATATGGGATCTAAAACAATTGAACTCAAAAAAGCAGAGAGTAGAATGGTGGTTACAGGAGGCTGAGGGTAGCAGAGGGAATGGAGAGATAATGGTCAAAGAGAACAAAGCCTCAACAAGACAGGAAAAATAATGGTACTTTTTTCTTTGAGGTATATTGTACAACTTGATAAATATAGTAAATAACAATGTATTGTACATCCAAAATCCCTGAGAGCAAATTCCAAGTATTCTCACCACAAATAACGGTAAGTATGTGAGATGATGGATATGTTAATTGCTTGATTTAATTATTCCATTGTATTCATAAATCATAGCATCACTTTGTATTCCATATATATACACAACTATATTTTGTCAATATACAATTTTAAAAATACATTTTTTAAAAAAGACAATAAGAAAAAGATAGGCAATACTAAGTGTGATGTAAAAGAACTAGAAAACTCATACATTGCTGGGGGGAATATAAATTGGTACAACCACTTTGGAAAGCAGGTTGGCAGTATCTACAAATGCTATATGCACACCTTATGACCCAGCAATTCTACTCCTACATGTATACCTAACAAAAGTGCATATATACGCTTCCCAAAAGACACATTGTTCATAGTGGCACTATTCACAATCATCAAAAACAACTCGTGTCCATCAACATAAGAAAAAATAAGTTATGATATATCCACACAATGGAATATAATGAAAATAAACTATTGCTACATGTAAGAATATAGTTGAAACTCAGAAACATAATATTGAGATGAAGAGGCCCAACATGAAAAGTAAATACTACATGAGTCCACTCACATAAAGTTCAAAAGCAAACCAAACTAATCCACGGTATTTGAAATCATGATAGCGGTTACCTTTGTAAGGAAATAGAGACTAAGAGAAAGCAGAGGGACTTCTGGGGCGCTGGTAATGTTATATTTCTTGATCTAAGTGTTGGTTACAAGGGGTGGTTATTTTATACAAATTCACTGAGTTGCACACTTATGATTTATATACTTATCTGTACTTGTTAGTCTTAGTTAAAACCTAAAAGCAAAAACATACATACACATACACATGTGTACACATTAAAATTCTTATGAGTAAATCACAACTGTAGATTATCCACCTGAAAGTTAGTAGATATGAATTGGCTGGCTGTAATGGTATACTGGATGTGGAGGAGAAGACAGGTTAGAGAAGAAACCAAGTGAATAGATGGAGGGAATGCATGGAAACAGGAAAAGCAGAGCAAAGAGGCTAAATAATAAATAGCAGAAAGAGAGCCCCTAAAGAGTTCATGAATAGTGATTTAACTTCTTTACCTCTCCACCTATCTCACGAGGTTATTGTGAGATCAAATTAGATCATGGCTACAAAAGTCCTTTGTAAAAGATAAAATGTTCCTCAAATATAAGAAAACTATATAAAATTTCCAGGATAATCTCTTACAACAAATTATAGGAGTCCATCTATTCTAGACCTAAAAAATATTTGGGACAAAATCAAGACCTTAGCAGAGCACACAACTTGGCAAATGTCATTCAGGTACTTAGTCTGAGAATAAGATCTAGAATCCTGTTCTATGGACTTCTCTTCAAGTGGTCATTTCACTACAAGTACCTATAAACACTAACATACTTTTTAAAAGTTTTCACATATTTTTAATCACTGATCTGTTTTTTAAATAAATGTTTTGCTGATACCTAGCTTTCATTTCTCATTAGAATTTTTACATCCATCATGTTCAAGGATGTGGTGCCATATTGGGGGTGATTTGATGGACCATAAAGATATTTTTTTCATTTACTTTATGTTGGTTAAATGGTCATAATCATTATCAACTAAACTTACTTTATGTATTACGTAAACATAATAAAGATATGGCTCTCTGAGACCCAATATTTTCAAATACAACTAAATATATCTACTAATTGACCCAGTCTGGTTAGCAGCTCTTCTACTTGTTCTTTTAATTATGAAATAATAACACATTGAAACAAATTAAATATAGAACTATATACAAAGAGTCTGCATGTCGCACATACCTATCAAACATACAAGCATATATAGAATTTTCTCCTTATATGTACGTGTGCTCTTTGTAGTTGCTTGCCTCCTTTTTAAGAAATGAGATCAGTCATGTTGAACACATTATCCTATGACTTGCTTTTGCATCTATCATAGATATCTCTCTGTTTATACCTGCAGATATAGCCCATTCTTAAGAATGTTGCATAAATTCTTCAATCATTTTCTAACTAATGGGCATTCAAGTTATTTTCAATTTGATTTTTTTTTTTTTTTTGAGTTGGAGTCTCACTCTGTCGCCCAGACTGGAGTGCAGTGGCCGCTGCCAGCCACCGCAGCCTCGACCTGCTGGGCTCCGGCGATCCTTCTGCCTCAGCCTTCCAAGGAGCCGGAATTACAGGCGCACGCTACCCCGCCCAGCTGATTTTTTGATTTATTGTAGAGATGAGGTCTCGCTGCCCAGGCAGGTCTCGAACACACAGGCCCAGGCTGGTCTCGAACACGCAGGCTCAGGCAATTCACTCACCTCAGCCTCGGGATTACAGGCTGAGCCACCGAGCCCGGCTTTCAATTTGATTTTTTACAAGCCTGTCACAAATATGTCCTTGCTTATATAACCTAAAGTACCAACACTCTTATATATTTTTGATAGAATAGATTTCTAAAAAGTATCTGCATATTTCAATCAGTTGTAACAATTCACACTCCCACCAACAATGGAAAGGCCTACTTACTGTCTTATGTTTTGGCCTACACTAGATGTTATCCACTTCATTTCTGCTAATCTATGTAAAAGAAATGATATATCCATATTTGTTTGCATTTTTCTAACTTTACCTTAGGCATATTCATGTCTTCTTCTGAGATCTGCCATTTTTCTACTGGGTGGTCTCTTTTTTAAAAAAATCAATTTTAAGAACTGTTTAATCTATTAATGTTAAATGCAAAGAAGTCAGGAAGTTTAATCAGTTTTGTTCAGTTCAGTATCCCCACAACCACAACCAAGGACAGTGCCTGACATATAGTACACAGGCTTAATTGAATTAATAAATATGGAATACTAAACCTTTTTCTTATATGTTAGGAATATTTTCTCTTGGCCTATCCATTTCTGTATGTGGTCTCTAGCTATACAATGATTTTCTTATAGATGATGTTATTTTAAGGAATTACCTTTCTTTTCTTTATGGCTTCAGGGTTTATCTCTTAATTAAGAAAGCTTCCCCATCCTGAAATATTAAAAATAACTTACCAAAATCTTCTTTTAATATTTTACAGGGTTTCTTTTTTACTATTTCAAACTTTAACTGGAATTTTTATGGTGGGAAGGAGAGGAAGGATCTCTATATACTTTTCTGAATAGTGAGCCAATCATGCCATGCTTCTAAATGAACTGAAATACAAGTAAGTTACCTTACATATTACCTTTCTTGATTGTTTCTGAACTTTGTTCTGTTTCCATCCCATTGAGCAACTGTCTAATGCTGTGAAATACCATATATTTGTGATTACCATTAATTAGTACCAAGTTAAATCTCTTGTAGGATAAGTGTAGGATAAGGCCCCCTATAATCTTTTTAAAAAGGTTTTTGAATTCTCACACTTTTACTCTCCTGCATGAACTTTCAGCTTATTGCATTCCCCCATACAGGAGTAACAAATTTATTGGGGTTCAGAATGGATTTAACTCTTCTGTTGGCTGTTTTCATTGCTTTCATTTCATACTAGAAGATGTTAATAAAACATTCTTATCAAAGACTCATATATTTAATTTTGAATGGCATTTATCATTATGAATTATATATATACTTAATACATGAAACACTGGATTTTTCAAATCCTACTGAGGGCCTTGGTCTCTGCTCCCACTTACTTCCAAATATGATTTAGTGGTTATTTGGCAATCCTGCCTAGTAAGAAAAAGAATCAAGTTACTGTCAAATAATCTAGTAATACACCATTCTCAGTCACATTTATAAATAAAATATCCCATGTCAACAAAGAACAAGAAAGAGCTTGAGAATGTGGTTTTTTTTTTCCTTTCCATGACATTACATTTGAAGCGATCATCAATACAGAAACTGGAACAAAACAGGTTTGTTTTGTTATTTTAAAACATTTTTTTATGTGTAAGAGGTATTCAGTAGAGAGAAAACAAACACCTTTTCTTGGCCAGGTACAGCAGTTCACACATGTAATCCCAGCATTTGGGGAGGCCAAGGTGAGAAGTTTGCTTGAGTCCAGGAGCTCAAGACCAGCCAGGTCAATATAGCATATCTGTACAAAAAATGTAAAAAATAAAAAAAACAAAATAAAAAAAAATTTTTTTTTTTTGCTTTACTCATTAATTTCAGACCCCAAGTTTAACGGAGGAAAAAAAAATCAAATAACACAATTGTTTTTGCTTAATATCATCCATTAGCCAAACTATTTTATAATAAAATACAATACCTAGTGTGGAACTCCTGTTCTTTTCTTCAGGATATTTATTCCATTTCCTTCCTTCTTAGTACCAAAAATGTTACCACAGTAGTGCCATAAAGAGGACTGGTCTGAGAGTTTAGTGACATCAAATTTAGATCTACTTGAGCTTGCCACATACTCGCTGTGTGACCTTACCATTCTAGCTCTCAGATTCAGTGACGGCTATGTCTCTTCAAGTTTGCCAGTTGAATTCAGACAACATTGTGACTCAGAATAAGTACAAAGAAAAGATCAGCAGATTTACGCAGTTTTTGGAAAAAAAGAATTTCCTTTCTCTTCGCTTTAATGAAATATTAGTATATGGGTTACCAAAAATAAAAGCATCTTCAGTGAAGATGTATAAATGGCTAATTCGCTTTCATATTTTTCATGAATTAAATCTGTCATTTAATTTTTGCCATAAAAAGTTACCTAACCCATAAAATATTATTTTCTTTTTTAAAAATTTTTATTGTAAAGATGTGGAGTGCAATTCAGCAGGGTTAGGTATACAAACATTGATCATGCAGGTACCCCTGTTAATGAGCTATGTCCCTCCCTCCCCTAGCAGTTTTCCTCAACTGCCAATCCCACCACCACCCCCACCAACAGTTCCCATTACTGCCAATCGCTTTCTTATAGCATTATAATTGTTCAAGGTCCTCTTATGAGTGAGAATATATGGAACTCTGTTCTTTGTTTCTGTATAAATCACTGAGTATGATCGACTCCAAATCCATCCAGGTTGCTGCAAAGTCCATATATTTGTCTGTCTTTACGGCTGCATAATATTCCACTGTGTATATGTATTTTCAAATAAGACTTTGATGCTTTAGAAAATGGAGCTGTACATGCAATTAAACCATGAACGAAGTAAAGAAAGTCCTAGTCATTGTATGCCAATAGATTTCTACCAAGTTTTCCTGAAGAAAGATTAGGATGAGGGTTCTGGGAAAAGAGGCATGCTGGGAGAGGCAGGCAGGAAAAGTTAGCTAGATCAGATAAGTTAAAGGAGAGCTAGTCACAAACTATATGATTTACCGAGTAAAAGCTTTAAGGCACAACTAATTACACTGGGGAAACAATTACAGATTTCCAAGGAAAAAAAGCACCTTTAATACTGGCTCCAATAACTGATAACAGGAATCTGCACTTTTCAAAAAAAAAAAAAAAAAAGGCTATTATTATCTGTGTTTTCCAAATGTCAGTTTACTATTACATTTCTCAAACAGTATAAAGTTGAAAACGAATTGATTCCCTGGAAAATTCTGGTGAAATTGAGGCATTTTCATAAATTATCCATGCCATTTTTCTGCTTAACTTGATCAGTCTAAACTTGGCCTGAACATCGTTTCTTAGGGACTGAAGACTTCTAGAGAGCATTTTTTATACATAAATTTCTTTCTTTGATAATATTTTAATGTGACTCAGGCAGAATCCATCCCTCTGCATTCGTGAAAAGAGGTATCTAATACAATTCTGTGAATATGAGATGAAAAAACAGTTCCAACTATAATGTAATTTATGTTTTTTAGTCTAGGCAGGAAGAATGAGGACTAAGAGCCAGAGCCTCACTATGCTTCCCTTGAATAAGTGCTGTGAATAAATAACTTAATGGGAGGCAGTCCGATGTCTTATTTTCCTTTCCCAAAGGAGAATAAAAGTGTTTTAAAGTCCCTGATAAAGCACCATCTAGTCCCTAAAGTTAGTCCTGCCAGTAGGCCTGACCCCAAATGGTTTCAAATGGTACAAGCGATTGTGAAATGGAAGCCAATATGAAAATACCATTTTTTTTAAAACCCTGTTTCTCTACCACACCATCCAGCCTAGTCCAAAAGGAAACTAAAGTTTCTATTTGATGAGTTTTTCTTAATGAATAATCATTCTGGTGTCTGTAATAGATTGTTTGCAAAGATGAGTGCAATAATTCCTCCCATCCTGTTCACACACACTTCTGTAAAGTGACTTTGCCACTCCACCCATCAAGAAGTGGTGTAGACTTTCTAGAATCTAGACTTAGCTGTTTGACTTGCTTTGACCAATGTGACTTGAACAAAAAGTCACAAGCTGAAACTTTATTTTAACTATGTTAGAACCATGAGACATCATGTGAAGCTACTTAAGCTAACCTGTTAGAGACACTTGGCTGAGCTAATAGCCAGGAACAAGTTAAGCAGCCACATTCTAACCAGATCACCAGATGATTGTGGCACATGAGTGACTCCAGCAGAAGAACCACTGATATGAGCCCAACCCAGGCTGTTGATCCACAGAATCAGTGGACAAATAAAATGGTTGCTGTTTTAAACCAAATTAAACAATGTCACAGGGTCTCCCAAGTCCTCTAAAATCATATGTAGAATTTCAAGAGTACATGGCATTTGCACTTTTCTGTGATCTAACCTTTTTTTTTTTGAGTTGGGATCTCACTCTTGTCACCCAGACTGGAGTGCAGTGGCATAATCACAGTTCACCTGCAGCCTCAACTCATGGGTTCAATTGATCCTCCTACCTCAGCCTCCAAAGTAGCTAGGACTACAGATGCACACCTCCAGTCCAGCTAATCTTTTGGTTTTTTGTAGAGACAAAGACTCACTCTATTGCCCAGTCTGGTCTCAAATTCCTGGGTTCAAGGGATTCTCCCACTTCAGCATCCCAAAGCGCTGGGATTACAGGTATAAGTCACTGCACCCTACCAGACCCATAATCTTTATTGTATTCTCTAAGTGATCTAGGAAACATTTAAAAAGTAAAGAACCATTAGCCCCAACCATGATTTCTCCTTCCAGAAGCTGTCCTTCTTAGCTCTGGCTTGACCTACTTACTGGTCATAGTGTGGCTGGCTCTAGAAAGAAAAGGCACCTCTATGTATATTATCTGTATCCCAGCATCTGCACTTCTTCCATAAATGAGTCTAGTTTAGTCAGAGTTTGGATCTTAGTTCCCAACTAATCCTGCCTGTTCATCAGGTGCATAAAGCAATGAGATAGTCCCAATGTCTGTGGCCAGAAGAGACGGGCGGACCAAAGAGCAAGTTACCTTCCTCCCGAATTACCATTATGCTTCCATAAAAAGTCTTCTAAAAATCTGCCACGTACAATACCAAGGTGTCACTTTTTAGTCCATTATCTTATAATAATCCTTTGAGGCAGAAACCACTACAATTGCTTGCTGCAGGTCATAAATCAGATCGAATGCACCTCTGGATAACACAGCTTTTCTTCCAGGAGGAATCACCATCAGGGTCTGCAAAGACTCTCTGACCATCCATCCGGGCACAGCCCTCATTCAGGTCGGTGCTGACAAAAACAGAAACGCCAGGGGCCGGAAATGTGGCCAGGGCGACACACCTCTGCTCGGGGCAGCCTTGGAAGAACACCAAACCAAACGTCAAGGGTCATTCAGGAAGGAGACCACGCCCGCCCGATTGTCGCCAGCGGTGAGCATTACAGGGGTGGGTGGCCTTCAGGCTGGCGACCGGTCCGTTAGATTCCGGAGGACAAGGGACGCGGGGATCAGTCTGGCCATCGGGGTTTGCACGGAGAGGCGCCTTTTACTACCGAGAACCCCGCCAACATCTCTGGGGCCAGGCTGCGCCCGCCGCAACCAACTGAGCTTCAGGCCCGGTGAGCCCTTCTTTGTGCCGCGTCGATAATCGGCGGCCTCAGCCTCCTCCACACCTGGGCCCGGCGACAAGGACGGACGCCGTCCACCGGCAGGCCGGGGGATTCCGGCGCCAGGGGCCCCGCCTAGGTCCCCGCATGCTCACTCACCAGCCTGGTGGCCCGATACGGCCCGGGCCCCACGATGCTGTGCTCCATGGCCCGCACGCAGCCGCGGCTGCAGCCGCGCGAGCGCCGATGCCCGCCAGCCCGCGGGGCCGCCGTTTGAATCGCGAGCCTGCCGGCTGCGGACGCTGATTGGACGGCGCGGCGGCACGTGACCGGAACTGCGTTGTCCCCTAGACCTCCGGGAACTTTGGGAGCTGCGGGCTCAGAATCGCGTGGGACAAAAGAGGTTGCTCACCTTCGTCCCACGGGGCGCACATCAGGGGCGGGAGTGACTGACCGTGCGGGGGAGGGGGAGGGGGCGGGGA
>NW_007249749.1:278696-281510 GCF_000164805.1 Carlito syrichta
GGGGGCGGGGAGGGCGTGTGTGTCTCTCCCACACTGGGCGAGGCTGCCTGGACCCCTTCCCAGACTCCCCCCTCCCCACCCCGAGCCAACACGCTTTCTCTACAAAAAGGTCCATGACAGTGTGTCATCCCGCGATCGAAACCCAACTTCCCACTGCGTAGGGAAATCCCTGCCCTCCCTACAAAGTGCACCGTGAACCTGGAGGAGGTTCTAACCCTGGGAGAAGCGGGTGGTGAATTGGAGCGGGTTGACAGCCTGCGCAAGTGGAGGGACATTTAAACCTTAAAGAGCACTTGGCCAAAGGGACTGTCCGGAGCGCGTAAGAGCAATAAAGAACTGGAAGAGAGCCCGGATCCAGCTTCTGTTCTGTTCTCTTGAAGTTCATCTTTTCTCCTTCAATTCGATTTCTATATTTTGCACGGGACTGAAATGTGCAGTCCTCTGCAGTACGATTGTGAGGCCTTTTGCAGCTCAGAATTTCCCCCCAAGGAACTGCCGGTGCAATTCGCAATTGTTCAAAGAAACAAAATGAGAACGTCTATATACCTACGACTCTCTATGCCTACAACTCGAGTTCGGAGTTCAAACTTGGACACCTCGGTGAGTGTCCAGGATAAGACCTCATAAGAAAGGACTGAGTAAAGGGTTGGACTCCCACCGTATCCCACCCTCATATTCACCCACTCCCAATTTGCTGCTTTAGGTTTTTATTTTGCCAGCCACATTTAGAAAGCCCAAGAAATTCCTGTGATGATGCCTATGTATTGCTTTTGTAACCAGAAAAAAGCAATACAAATTTGTTTTAACTTCCATTAAGTGAATCTTATTTGTACTTTTTGTTGTTGTTTTTTGTTTGTTTTGTTTTGTTTGAGTTGAAGTCTCACTCCATCACCCAGACGTTGACCTGCTGGGCTCAGGTCTTCCAGAACTACAGGCACGCATTACCACGCATTACCACGCCCGGCTAATTTTTTGATTTATTGTAGAGATGAAGATTCAGCAAGTTGCCCAGGCAGTTATCGAACCCATGGGCTCAGGCAGTCCCCTCACCTCGGTCTCCCAAAGTGCTGGGATTACAGACTTGAGTCACTGCCCCGGGCCTGCACTTTAAAAAAAAAAAAAAACCTCCGAACTCCGTCAAAGAGATCTGCTTGTCCTTAGCAAAGGATACCAAGAGATACTTTTGTCCTTAACACGAGAGACAGAGGAGAAAAGGAATTTTAGAGCCTTATCCATCTGGGAAATGCTACCACCTGCTATGATGGTGGACCTGGGATCTGGTGCAAAACATCATGTTCAGTATTAAACTATGCAACTTTCCAGTTCCATAACGATCACAGACTTTGAAGTTTCATAGATCTAGAACTCAATAATGACAGATATTACTCTGAGTGACTTCAGGCTAAGTATTTAATTGCCATTTATTCACTGGTAAAACAGGAATATTGGTGATTATCTTGCAGAGTTGTAAGGACTTGAGATGATGCATGTAAAATGCTATATATGAATATATATGTATGTATGTGTCTGTGTGTGTGTGTGTGTGTGTCCAGCACATAGCAGAAATAAGAGATCTTTTTAAAAAATCATGCCAGCTTCTTGAGCATTTTTCCAAGAGTTCATTATTAACCGTAGATAATTTATGTTACTAAAAAGGCATACTTCCAAAGAATCTACATATGAGAGGATACAAAGAGTCTTTGTGAATGTGGTTTAAATTAGGTCACTGATTATCAATCTTTCAGCATCACACACACACAAACTACTAAGAAATTTCTCACCCATTCTGTGTCCAGTGTTTTCTACCTTTTTGACCTATGCTCCAGCCACAGTGGCCTTTCTGTTCCTTAAATACGCTAAGTTTGTTCTCACCTCTGCCTTTGCTATTTTCCTGCCGGGAATGTTCTTGCCCCACTTGCTGGCACAGCCTTCTCCATCTTACCATTCAGGGCTCAGTTCCAATGCTGCCAACCTACAGAAGTCTTCCCTGAATGTCCTATGTAGAGAAGTCTCACACCCCCCACAACACTTTTGCACTGTTGTATTTTCTTTATAGCAGTCATCTGTATCTAGAATTAATTTTTTTTTTTATCTTCTACATCTATAATAATGGTTGTCAAATAAAGGAGTTCTACCTTCTGGGAATATTTTGAACTTTTAAGGGGATATGTTTTCTGGCTTTCAAACATATGAGAGGGCCCCTACTAGTATTTTGTGGGCAGAGTTCAGGGAGCCAACTCCATGTCATTCAATGCCTAAGTCAGACCACACAACCAGCAATTCCTCATGTTCCGCAGTTCCTCATGTTCTTTTTATTGTTCCACTGACATTCAAGTAAATGAAAACTTTGTTGTAATGATCTGAGGCTGGAACCTAACTGTATTTTACATATAAGTGAAGAAAAATTGGGTAGTTTTTTTTTTTTTTTTTTCCATTAATCAGTATTTTTTATTATGGTTTTGTGGGGTACAGTTAAGGGTTAGGTGTACAATGACGTTTCATTCAGGCACCCTGTAGATAAGAAGTGTTTTCCCATCCCCCGACATATATTTGCTACTGTTAATCCCATCCCCCTCCCCCCCCATAGTTTCCCAGTACCATCCGTCATTTTCTCATAGTATTGCATTGGATGTTCAAGGTCCATTATATGAGTGAGAACATGTGATATTCGGATTTTTGTTTTGTGAGAGGTCACTCAGTATTATAGACTCTAGTTCCATCCAGGTTGCAGCGAAATTCATGATTTTGTTCTTTTTTATGGCTGCGTAGTATTCCATCGTGTATATGTACCACATTTTTTTAATCCAGTCCTCT
>NW_007249749.1:282121-320045 GCF_000164805.1 Carlito syrichta
GTTGGCAAACACTTTTTCCCAGTCTGTAGGCTGTCTCCCTGAGCTCAGGATGGTTTCTTTGGCTTTGCAGAAGCTTGTCAGTTTAATAAGGTCCCATTTGTCTATCTTCTCTCTTAAGTCCTGTGGGTTTCGGGTTTTGTACAGGAATTGGATGCCAGTTCCGATTTCCATGAGAGTATTTCCTTCCTTTTCTAAGGTTCTTATGGTTTGAGGTTTTACATTTAGGTCTCTGATCCCATTCTGGGAGTTAACCTTTGTGCATGGGGATAGATAGGGGTCCTGTTTCAATCTTCTGCATGTGGTCAGCCAGTTTTCCCAGCACCATTTACTGAATAGGTTCTCCTCTCCCCATTGGTAGGTGGTGGGGGCTTTGTCAAAGATGAGTTGGTTGAGAAATTGAGGTTTTGCTTCTGGAATCTCAATTCTGTTCCATTGATCTATATGCCTGTTCCTGTACTCAAGTTTGTTTCCATACAAGTGTACGTAGTAGTCTCTAATGATCTTTTGTATTTCTTCAGGGTCAGATGTGACTTCATCTTTTGTGTTTCTGATTATGCTTATTTGGTTTTTTTCTTGTTTTTTCTTGGTCAGTCTAGCTAGGGGACCATCAATCTTGTTTACCCTTTCGAAGAACCAGCTTTTTGTTTCATTGATTTTTTGTATTATCTTTTTGTCTTCTATGTCCTGGATTTGGGCTTTTATTTTGGTGATCTGGATTCTTCTGCTGAAATTAGGGTTTTTGTGGTCTTGCTTTTCCAGCTTCTTTAGGTGGCTTGTTAGGTTGTCAATTTCTGTTCCTTCCATTTTCCTCATGTGTGTTTGTAGGGATATAAATTCCCCTCTTATTACAGCTTTTAAGGCATCCCAGAGATTTTGGTAAGATGTTTCTTTATTTTCATTTGTTTCCAGGTATCTTTTGATCTCTATTTTGATGTCCTCATTGACCCAGGAGTTATTTAGCATCATGCTGTTTAGTGTCCATGTCTTTGTGGGTTTTGGGGGGACTTTGTTGGTGTCAATGTTTATTTTTATTCCACTGTGGTCCGAGAAGGTGCATGGCAGAATTTCAGTCCTTTTAAATTTACTTATACTTGATTTGTGTCCAATTATGTGGTCGATCTTAGAATATGTTCCATGTGGTGATGAGTAGAATGTGTATTCTGTGGTCTTTGGATGGAGTGTTCTATAGGTATCAATTAAGTCCATTTGGTCCAGAGTCTCATTGAGGTTCCGGATCTCCTTGCTGATTTTTTGTCCTGATGATCTGTCTAAGGTTGTGAGTGGTGTATTAAAGTCCCCAGTTATTATGGTGTTAGAGTCAATGTCTTTCTTTAGTTTTCCTAGAAGTTGCTTTATGAATGTTGGTGCGCCTAAGTTGGGTGCATATATGTTTAGGATAGATATTTCTTGTTGATGGAGTGAACCTTTTATCATTATGTAGTGGCCCTCTGTATCTTTTTTTATTTTTGATAGCTTAAATGGTATTTTGTCTGAAATTAGGTAGTTTTAATATACACTGAAGTTTACAATTGTACCAAAATTTGCTTACCATGTCAGAAATCATGTCAGTAATGGCAACCCATTTGTAACATTTGAGATGCATACTTATGTAGCCTAGATCAGTAACTGTTGAATTCATGGGAATCATACATACAGATTCAATATGCTTATTCAGCCTTTATTTCAAAATGTCAAATATAGAGAAAAGTATGACAATATTTACTTTATTTTTGTAAATAGATGCAAGTACTTGTCTTTTTATTATATTTTTCTGGCATAATCATGTTTAGGCACTTATTCACATTTTGAAATGAATTTTACTTTATTATAAATTACTTTCCATTGACTTCTCTTTATACAAAAGAATATGATATTAATATTATCTGCACTTTTTTTTTTTTTTTGAGTTGGAGTCTCACTCTGTTGCCCAGGTATCAGCCTACTGGGCTTAGGTGATACTTCCTGTGTTTAATTGTGTTTAATTTTGATTACCTGTGAATTTCATGTTAACTTTGATCCAGTTAAGAATCATTGCTCTGGCCTAGAATATAACTCCATGAGATCAAGGACCTCTGGCTTCCCGCAGTATCCAAGTTCCTAGTAAGGCAGTTTATTTAGCCCATGTTAGACATAGATAAGTTTCTCGTAGGCAGGTCTAAATTAAAATAGGGTAAGCATTCAGACATCTTTCTTATTGGTACATGACCTTTACCTGACTGACCAAGCACACAAGACCTGGTCACCTTGCAGGCTGGAATGTGGATCTACCTGTACAATAAATCACAGAAACAACAAGGAGTTACACAAATCTACTTAGGCAATAACTTTCATTATTTATAAGGTCCTTGTGACTTTAGAGGGTTGAGAGATGGTCATCAAAACTTGTGATCAGATACCTGCAGCCCACCCATCTTAGCTCATAGCTTGCTTAATCATTGTTGTAAAATGATATAAAATTTCTTGTCAAAGGCAAGCACATGACCTCTCTTAAGGTACCCACACCTACCTTGAGCATGCCTCTTCCTATCTAACAAATTCTGTTTTAAACTGTACTTTGGACTTACTCTGAAATTCTTTCCTGTGGCAGAATCAAAGAACCCACAGAACAACATACCTGGCATCACTAGAACAGGATCTAATATATAGGAGGCACTCAATAAAAAATTTTTTTCAATAAATATCTTTGTTTTAATGTTAAAATGTTTTAGCTTACTAGAGTAAAATTGAAGTGCAAGGGAGAGTCTACAGTTTATCTTATGGCTTTCTCTACCTGAGCATATCACAATCTTCTCTATCTCTCACCATAGGTACAGCAGTTGAATAAACACAAAAAGAGACTAGTTTATTTTTACCAAATATTTATCAATATAGCTTATCTACTAGAAACATAGAAAAGGCCATATCTAAGGTCAATTCCTAACAACTACAAAAAATATAATAATGAGTTATTTTATTTTTCTACCTTTATTTTCTACTTTATTTTGTGGTATTACATAGATTAATTGTAAACTATCTCAGATATTTTTCAGAAAGGGGTATCCACTTCTTATAAGAAATAAATTATAACCCTTACATTTGTAAAGCAGCTTTTTCAAATTATCTCATTGGATGACCACAACTATTTGAATATATAAATATAAGGAACCCCACTTTAATGTTGAGGAAAGTAAGCTTCAGAGATGTTAAGTGACTTACTTTCGCTTCCACAGCCAGTAATTAGCAGAAACTGGACTTGAACCTAGGCCTTCTTCCACAAGGTATATGTGTAAAGCTTTGTTTGTTTCTTGGTTGACTGGTTTTTACTAATACCTTTAGGAATCAAAAAAAGATAATTTTTCAAATGTAAAGTAGAATTTCACACTTACATTTACAAAAATACTCCTTTCAGTAGACGGGGAAAGAGAAGATAAAAACCTTTCATAATTCTATCCAAATGACCCTTACAGGAATGAGTTTCATAAAATTATACACAAGTTCTTCCTTTATCCTCTGATTATTGGTTGGTTTGTTGTTATTATTATTTTTTTATTAATTGGAATTGATTGCATATGAAATATATATTTAATCAGATTACTGCCCCCCTGAAAGTTTAACTTCAGTTATGCCTCTGCTAAATATTAAATTCAGTTTCACACTCTGAGCATAGCAATTTTAATAAATTGCTGTGCAAACTGTTCTTTGATATATTTAAGTGTAAGACCATAAAGATCCTGTAGAAACTTTGACTCAGCCTCCAAACATCTGTACAAGGTGAATGCCAATTAGTACTTTGAGAACTGGATGTTTCACTGTCACCTGTTTACTTGTTACACACATTAGGAAATTTCAACCTGTGGAAACAAAGCATTTGAACTCAAGTACGTTGTGTTGGAATTTGTGTTCCTCAATCACACTGAGTAAGGAATGCCTTCAGCCCCAATGGGATCCTGAATGCCACATTCATTCCTTCTGCTGCCTGAAAGGTCTTCCAGCTGGTAGGATGCGTCAATTTGAAAAAACTCCTCTGTTGAAACCAAAGTCACTCACTGCTCACGTTAGACTTTAGCCTTTCAGACTGTATTGCAATTTTATTCCGTTGTATTTATTGGCATTTAGCCATCAAGAAGGTTTATTTGCTGAGGTTCATAAATGTTTTTCAATTTTTGACTTGATATCCAATGCTATCGATCAGTACTATCACAGCTCTGTTGGGAAACATTTTTCCAGAATTGATATTAATGCTATTCACCATCAGGAGTATCCTACTCTTTTGGGTATATATGAAGAAAAATGGGTAAAGATGTATAAGAAATATAAAACTGTACCATTTCATAAAATTCTTGAATACTGTTAAATACTGTTAAATAGTATTTTTTGCAGCATTTAATGAGTAAATGCCACAAAGAAACAGATAATGTATATTCATTCATTTATTCAGCAAATATGAGTATCTGTGCCTGGTATAGTTCCAGTCACTGGAGTAATGTGGTAGGCAAAACACAGCTTCCAGAAGCTGACATTTTAAGTAGAGGAAGGAATGAGAAGCCAACTATAATATATACAAATATATATTCTAGAACAGGTGATGATAGAGTGCTCGGAAGAAAAGGAAAATACTGAAGCAGAGAGGTTGATGGAGCGGGGATGCTATTTGAGTTCAGATGAGAAGGGAAGACATCTTTGATGAAGTGAAATACATCTGAGTGAAATAAGGGGTAGTTGTCTGGGAAGGACCTTGTAAGCAAGGAGAATGGGTAGCCCAGGAGAAAACTTGAGGTGGACACATGCTTTCCACGTCCAGGGAACATTGGAAAGAGGCCAGTGCTGGCTGCAGTAAGTGAGTGAAATGGGGAGTAGAATTCTAAGATAGCTCCTACACCAGAGAAAGAGAATATATTATATATTGAGAGAAAGAGAGAGGAAAAAGCAGAGAGAGAAAGAAGCAGAGAGAGAGAGAGAGAGAGAGAGAGAGAAATATCTTTTAAAGGAAACTGGCTTATATGATTATAGAGGCTAACAAGTCCCAAGATGCGTATGTAGTTGAAAGTCCAGAAGAGTCGATAGTATAGTTGCAATCCATATCCAAAGGCCTGAGAGCCAGGGCCAATGGTAGAGTTCCAGTCTGAAGCCTGGCAGGCTCAAGACCAGAAAGAGCTGATGTTTCAATATGAGTAAAAAGGCAGGAAAAAAAAACCAGTGTTCCAGCTTGATGGCAGTCAGGCAGAAGAAATTACCTCTTATTCAAGGGAGGGTCAGTCTTCTTTTTATTCAGGTATTCAACTGATTGGATGAGACCCTCCTATATTAGGAAGGGCAATCTACTTTACACAGTCTATTAATTACATGTTAAACTAATCAAAAATACCCTTACAAAAACATCTAAAATAAAGTTTGACCAAATATCTGTGCCCCATGGCCCAGTCAAGCTGCCACATTAAATTTAATCATTATAGCCCCTAAGATTTCCAGCCCCTGATGTACATAAACCTTCTTCCAGTTGTCCAACCAAACACTAGCCTAAGTATGGCTATAAAGAAGTCTTGCACATGTAATTAAGGAACCAAATCGGTTGATCTTGATGGCCACCATGGAGCAATGAATTCTTAACCAAGTTCCCAAAAGTGAATGCCATTTAAGATAAGACAGACAAGTGGGACCTCATCAAACTGAAAAACTTGCACAGCTAAAGAGACCATCAAGAGAGTGGGAAGCCGGGCTCGGTGGCTCAGCCTGTAATCCCACGCCTTTGGGAGGCTGAGGTGAGTGGATTGCCTGAGCCCGCGGGTTCGAGACCCGCCTGGGCAACTTGGTGAGACCTCATCCCTATAATAAATAAAAAATTAGCTGGGTGTGGTAGCGCATACCTGTAATTCCGGCTACTTGGAAGGCTGAGGCGGAAGGATCGCCGGAGCCCAGCAGGTCATGGCTGCGGTGGCCATGCAGCCACTGCACTCTAGTCTGGGTGACAGAGTGAGATTCCAACTCAAAAAAAAAAAAAAGAGAGTGGGAAGACAACCCACAGAATGGGAAAAAGTATTTGCAAATTATGTATCTGACAAAGGCCTAACAACTAGGATCTACAAGGAACTCAAATGAGCTGAAAGGAAAAAAAAACAAACAGCCCTATTTAAAAATGGGCAAATGACATGAATAGACACCTTTCAAAAGAAGATATACAAGCAGCCAACAGATAAGTGAAAAAATGCTCAGCCTCACTACTAGTCAGAGAAATGAAAACCAAAACTACAATGAGATACTACCTAACTCCAGTAAGAATTTCATAATTAAATTAATAAATCAAAAAATAACCCTTGCAGGCATGGATGTGGAGAAAAGGGAACACTTCTACACTGCTGGTGGGAGTACAAGCTAGTTCAACCTCTATGGAAAACTGTGTGGTGATTCCTAAGAGAACTAAAATTGATCTTCCATACAATCCAACAATTTCTCTCCTGGGAATATACCCAGAGGAACATAAATCGTTCTACAAAAAAAGACACCTGCACACGCGTGTTTATAGCCACACTATTCACAATAGCAAAAACAGGGAACAACTCTACTGACCATCAAAAATGCACTGAATTTAAAAAATGTGGTACATATACATGATGTAGTATTATGCAGCCATAAAGAAGAACAAATCATGGACTTCACAGTAAATTGGATCGAGTTGGAGATCATCCTACTTAGTGATCTATCACAGAAACAAGGAATTGAATACTACATGTTCTCACTCATAAGTGGGACCTGAACATTAATCACATTTGCACAAAGGAGGGATCGGCAGCCACTGGACACTGCCAGGAGAGGGAGGGAGGGAGCATGGTACATAACAACACAAAGGGTATCATCACAAAAGAGGGAAATTGAGGGCCAGTTGGAGGCCCAGACATCACCTACATGCAGCAAACTTGTGTAGTTAATCCTTACTTGTACCCCACATCTCTATACTAAAATAATTTTTTAATTAAAAAAAATTTGCACATGTAATTAAGGACCCAAATCAGTTGATCTTTAGATAGGACAAATATCTAGGTGAGACTACTTAATCATTTAGCCATTTATTTACATTTATTTGTTTGTCTGTTTATTGAGTTGCAGTCTCACTCTGTCACCCAGGCACCATCACAGCTCACCACAGCCTCAACCTCCTGAGTGAAGGTGATCCTTCTGCCTCAATCTCCTGAGTAGCTGGGACTACAGACACATGTCACCACCCTTGGTTAATTTTGTGTGTGTGTGTGTGTGTGTGTGTGTGTGTGTGTGTGTGTGTGGTATGAGCCACCACACTTGGCCATATGAGCCCTTCAAAAGAAGATAATTTTCTCCCTCTGGTTGTAGAGGGGATGTCAGAACTGAATTCCACCAACTGAATTAGCCCAGAAGCAGATTTTTCCCTAGAGCCTCTACAGGAAGCTGATGCCTTGATTTCAGCCTTCTGACACTTAATACACTAAGCAGAGAGGCAGCCACACCGTGCCAGATTTCCAACCTACTGAATTATGAGCTAATAAATGGGTGTTATTTAAAATCCAGTCATTTTGTAGAAATTTCTTATATGCCAATAGAAAACTGATACACATTTTAGATACAAAATCCTCCAGTGTTTTTTCTGTCTACTGCATGGTAGTATTTACAATGGAAAAACTGTCAATATTTAATGAGTGATTATTTATAAGGGGTGAGGGAGAAGATAAAGTCAAAGATGGCTCCAGATGTCTTCTGGACAGTGGCAGGAAGGTTGCACCATTAACCACAGCCAAATAAAAGTTGTATGGAAAAGTAAGAAGGAGCCATGAAGAAGGAGTCTCAGACTTCACTATGCATATGAATCACAGGGGTAGCTTGTTTAAAATTCAATTTCTTGGATTCTTCCCATAGAAGTGCCTAGTAATACCTAGATTCCATAGCTGATTTATTATTTTGACTATTTGCTAGTAGCTCCCAAGATCCATAATCTTGGCAGATTTTTTATGTATTTATTTATTTATTTATTTATTTATTTATTTATTTATTGAGTTGGAGTCCACTCTGTCGCCCAGAGACTAGGCAGATTTTTTAATCTTGATGAAGTAAAAACTTGAAGCATCTACCCCGGAAATATGTGTGAGAGAATGTCACCCAGGCTGCAAGTGAGCCCAGCCAACCACCTGAAATCCTCAGTTCAATATGACTTTGCTGTTTTCCACTTTTCACGTCTAGGCATATTATAGGGAAAAAATTATATTATACTGGCATTTAAGAATTCATACAAGTCATTAGACATGTCCCTCATAAATGCCAAAGGCCCCAAGAAATTGGCATTTGGACATGCAACATTTGATTGACAGTGAAACATCCCAATAGAGATGATCCGTGGTTCAAAATATTAGATTAACTGGTACAGTTAGGGAAGGAGTGGGGAAGACGAGAGAGAAACAGAGGCCCTCTCCAAGGTCCCTTTTCAAGCCTTTTGGCTTCCTTCCCTAATTGACCTGTTTCTCTGGCCTTCAATCCTGCTGCTTCACCCCTGTGTCTACACTAGTCTGCCTATATATACCCAGCCCTTTACTTACCGCAGTCCCTCAGCCTTCCCTGGGCCTGTGATAGATCTTGAGACAGGTGCTTGTCCCACTCTTGGTTCCCTCCCTGGAGGCTAAATATCTGGACATCCATGAAAGGCCTTCTCCCCCATTTCACTCTTAAAGCCACCTGATTCAAGTTTTTGCCTTAGCAGAATTACCAATCACTGTGTATTACTGAACTTTTAAGTAGCTGACAAATAGTCAAATAATGCACTCCAGTATTAGGTCAGTTGTCTGGCCCACAGCACTTCAACTCAGTTTTAAGAGAAATCCCAAAAATACTATGAATATTTTTAAAGGGGTCACCACAGACGGTCCCTGAAATTGCAAATGTATTTAACATAGCTGGAAAAATTCAACCTACGAAAAAAAAGAAAAAGAGTCAGGGTGGGAGAGTGGGGAATGTATAGAGGTTTTGGGAGGTAGTACTGCCAGATCTTAAAGCCAGAGACTTAATCCCGCACCTTGGGAGGCTGAGGTGAGTGGATTGCCTGAGCCCGAGGGTTCGAGACCCGCCTGGGCAACTTGGTGAGACCTCGTCTCTACAATAAATCAAAAAATCAGCCGGGTGTGGGAGCACGCACCTGTAGTTCCAGCTCCTTGGAAGGCTGAGGCGGAAGGATCGCCGGAGCCCAGCAGGTCGAGGCTGCGGTGGCCAGTCTGGGTGACAGAGTGAGACTCCAACTCAAAAAAAAAAAAGTTCCAAGGTACTCAGGCGAGGGTATAAGTACTAAGGTGCTCGGGGCAGGATTTGCTTCCTGCAGGGCAAGGTATTTACCAGGGAATTTCCTACTCTTGGTGGCAACGGCAGAGGATCCTGGGAGCCTAGGCCCATAGACCATACACGCAGGGGCCCAAAATCCGAAGTGGGTAATGGTCCGCTTTACTAAGCCAGAAACAGGATGAAACCGAGATTGTGAGGCCAAAGCAGTTGGAGAACAAGGGAGGTCTGTGAGCGGGAGTTGCGGGAAAGTGTCTGAATGCATTGGGCTATCTCAAAGGGCTAACAATGGCAACAATGGTGATTGTGTTTGCCTGCAACACTGCTGCTTTTATTTTCTTTCAAAGCCAAGCAGCTAACCAAAACCGGCTTGGATATAAAAAGCAAAATCATTTTAAGCTTTTGTCCTTACTGATGATTGCTCTATATTTTTTTGTTTATTTATTCCTAACACAGTTTTTTTCTCTTTCTCTTTCTTTCTTCTTTTTAATTTTCAAAGGTTTTAATTATAGTTTAAATATTTGATCATCATTTAATCATATATTATTTTGAATCTGATAAATCCTCTGTGGTAAAAACTGTACTTAATGTTTAAAAGACTTTTTTTGAGAGCAGTCTGAAGTTCACAGCAAAATGGAGAGGAAGGTGCAGAGATTTCCCATATATCCCTGGCTCCTACACATGGATAGCTTCTCCCATTATCAATATCTCCCATCAGAGTTACAAATGACTTTTTAATACCTCATTATTGGAGTATAACATATATCAAGACAAGTGTACAGATTGTCTGTATATGGTTCAGTGAAATTTCACAGCCTTAACATATTCTTGTAACCAGCGTCCAGATCCAAAAACAAAACATAAAAAGCGTGCCTTTCCTGGCAGTTCCATGGTATAGTAGTCAGCATTGTGGATCCTGAGTCTAACCATCTTAGTTTAAGAAACAAAGCGAAGCCTGGTGGGGTGCAGTGTGTTGCTCTGTGGGTTCTTTTCACTCTACCAAAGAAAAGAATTTCAGAGTGAGTCCAGAGTATAGCTTAAGAAAGAATTTATTAGAAAGAAAGAGACGTGCCCAAAGGGCATGGGAGCCTTAAGAGAAAGGTCATGTGCTTGTCTTTGACAAGAAACTTTATATACTTTTACAGCCATGATTAAGCAAACCATGAGCCAAGAGTGGTGGGCTGCAAGTGTCTGGCCACAAGTTTTGATTATGATCTCTCCACCTTCTAACATAAATAGTCAGAGTTATTGCCTAACTGGATTTGGGCTTTTCTCTCTCTCTCTTTTTATTTTTGAGTTGGAGTCTCACTTTGTCTCTCAGTGGGTGAAATGCAGCGGCATGCTCACAGCCACCGCAGCCTCGACCTGCTGGGCTCAGGCGATCCCTCTGCCTCAGCCTTCCAAGTAACTGGAAGTACAGGCACCCGTCACCATGCCTGACTAATTTTTTAATTTACTGTAGATATGAGGTCTCGCCAAGTCACCCAGTCTGGTCTCAAACCCCTGCACTCAGGCAATTTTCTCACCCCAGCCTCCAAGTCACCCAGTCTGGTCTCAAACCCCTGCACTCAGGCAATTTTCTCACCCCAGCCTCCCAAAGTGCTGGGATTACAGACTTGAGGCACCACGCCCAGCCTTTGGGCTTTTCTTAAAACATCCTATCTGCGTTCTTGGGTAATTCCCTATTGCTTCTGTGATTTACTGCATTGGTAGATCCACATTCCAACCTACAAGGTGGTTAGGTCTGGTGTGCTTGGTCCATCGGGGGAAGGTCAAGTATCAATAAGAAAGATGTCTGAGCTGGGCACAGTGGTTCACACCTGTAATCCCAGCACTTTGGGTGGCTGAGGCGAGAGGACTGCCTGAGCCCAGCAGGTTGAGGCTGCGGTGGCCATGAGCATGCCACTGCACTCCAGCCTGGGTGACAGAGTAAGACTTCAACTCAAAAGAAAGAAAGAAAGAAAGAAAGAAAGATGTCTGAATACTTACCCTTTATTAATTTAAACCTGCCTAAGAAAACTTGTCTATGTTTAACCTACACTGAATAACCTGCATCAAAAATAAGACCAGCACCTGAGAAGATCCTCTTAGGCCATCTCCAGTCTCCATCATCAAAGGATAACTAACACAGATCTTTTACTATGTAAGAAAAAAGAAAAGCAAGAAAGAGAATGCCCCAAATCAAAGTGGGAACAGCTGCTGAGTCACAAATACCCAGGAATTTAGTCCATCTACATTGTAGCCCCAAAACCAACTTTGAAAAGTGACAGAAGAAGGGATGAAAGGATTTTATTTAATGGACAAAACTCTTCCAGCTTCCAGCTACAGCCTTGATTGGATATGCCATTTGTGTATTTTCCTCTTTCATTTAAAATTAAAGAGAGACTTTCTAGACATTGAAACATGTTTGACTGCATTTTCCTATCTGGTTTTCTCTGAAAAGTCTTTGGCTTGTTCCTGGAATTAATTGACAGCAGTAGCTTCCAATTCCAGTGAGGGGTTAGTAGGAAAAGTGGCTCTGCAGAGTTCACTACGAAGTAACCCCTGAGCCTGTCAACAAACTGAATCCTGGAGACTCATTAAAAAAAAAATGATAATAATAATAATAAAAGAGTTGCCAAGGTCTCATTCCAGATCTTCTGAAAGTGGCTCCCTTGGGGAGAAGGTGGTCACAGAAATGAACACAGAAATACAGAACTGCTTTTTTTGTTTGTTTGTTTTTTTAGAGTAAGGGTCTCACTTATCACCCAGGCTGGAGTGCGGTGGCAAGATTACATGTCACTGCAGCCTCGGTCTCCTGGGTTCATGTTGATCCTCCTGCCTCAACCTCCCAAGTAGAACGAGCCACCACATCTGGTGAAACATTATTATTATTATTATTATTATTATTATTATTGAGACAGGGTCTCTCTGTGTTGCCTAGGCTGGTCTCCAAGCAATCCTCCTCCCCCCAAAGTGCTGGGATTACAGGTATAATCCACCACATCTGACCAGAAATGCCGTTATTATCTGATATCTGATCTCTTCCCACAGACAAGCTGAGACCTGGAGATGGGGTTCTACAGACCTTGCTAGGAAGTGTTCTGAGGGCCTGGGCAAGATTCCAGGAGAGCATGGCTCTTGCCTGTTCTTTTACACTTGAAGCTGAAGTTACCAAAAGTAGCATCATAAAGATGTTAGATAAAGGCCCTGTGGGGAATCAAGTAAGTTCCTCAAACTGAGCCAAGACAAGTACATAGCCCAAGGAGATGGGAATAGAAGAGATACAATAAGAGAGCAGGTTGAGGTAGAGCCTGGAGTAACCATAGAGCTGGAGTACCAATAGCCAGGACCAAGTTTTGGCCAGGAGCCTTTAAAGAGACAAGCACCACAATGCCATCTGCTGAGGATGCTTGCCCTTTAAATTTGAACCTAAACCTGACCATACATCATTGTTATGATTCAACTACCAATGTATAGGAAAAGCAAGAGATGGAAGAATTGTGGGGGATTGCAATCAGCAAAATTTGAAATGTGGGAAATTGTATAAATGAACAGGTCTTTGCAGTTGCAAGGAAGGGGGACAATGGGGGATGAAGGGAGAATTCATAGGAGATTTAAGACAAATCAACTAATTACAATGTATAAACATTGTCTGTATCATGCTTCAATGAACTGTAAAAATAATAAAAACCAAAATTATTAAAAAGCAATGATAGGATAATTAGAAATTGGAATACTGAATAGTTATTTGAGGATAATCAGAAATGGCAGCTTAAATTTTAGGTTTATAATTATATTATTGTTATGTTTTTTAAATCTTCTTAATCTCTTAGTTTAGTGGTTCTAGATATTTAGCATGCATCAGAATTATCAAAAGAACTTGTTAAGAACAGGTTATTGAGCCCTGTCCCAAAGTTTCTAATTCAGTAGAACTTTGTTGGAGTCTTATAATTTCCACTTCCAACAAGTTTTCAGATGATTGTGAGTTTGCAGATCTGGGAACCACATACTAAAAATCATTGTTTTAGCTATATATTTGAGATGTGTGTGATAAAATGATATCATGTCTAAGCTATGCTTAAAAGTAATATGGAGTGCCAATGGAAACCAAAAATGAGCAGGAGTAGCCATTCTCATATCAGATAAAATCAGACTTTAACAACAGTAAAAAAAAAGACAAAGATGGTTATTGTATAATGATAGCAGGATCAAACCAACAAGAAGTCATGACAATTTTAAATATATATGCACCTAACACCAGAACCCCCAGCTTTATAAAACAAATTCTACTAGACCTAAAAAAAGAAAAGAAAAGAAAGAGAGAAAGAGAGATAGACAGCAATACAATAATAGTAGAAGACTTCAACAATCCACTGACAGCAATAGACAGATTATCAAGGCTGAAAGTCAACAAAGAAGCATTAGTGTTAAAACCAAACCCTAGAGCAAATGGAAATACCAGACATCTATAGAACACTCTATCCCCAAACTACAGGATATGCATTTTTCTCATCAGCACATGGAACATTCTCCTAGACCACATGATAGGTCACAAATCAAGTCTCAATAAATTCAAATATATCAAAATCATATCAAGCACATTCTCAGACCACAGTGGAATAAAACTAGAATAACTACAAGAAGAACTTGTGAAACCAAACAAAAACATGGAAATTAAACAATCTGCTCCCGAATGATCCTTGGGTCAACAATGAAATCAAGATGGAAAATTTTTAAATCCTCAAAACAATGGACGACAATGAAATGAGTTATCAGAACCTCTGGAACACAGCCAAAGCTATGCTCAGAAAATTTATAACACTTAAGACCTACAATAAGACTGAAAGATTGGATATCAACAACTAACATCACTCCTCAAAGAAACAGAAAAATATGAACAAACCAAACCCAAATCTTTCAGAAGAAATAACAAAAGTCAGAGCATAATTAAATGAAATTGAAATCAAACAACAATACAAAGGATCAGTGAAACAAAAAGTTGGTTCTTTGAAAGATAAACAAAATTGATAGACACTAGCTAGAGTAACTAAGAAACAAAGAGAGAAGATTCAAATTAACTCAGTCAGAAATGAAAATGGAAGCATTACAACTGATATGAAATAAATTCAAAAGATCATCCAAGACTGTTATGAACACAAACTAGAGAATTTAGAGGAAATGAATAAATTATTAGAAACATACAACCCCCCAATCAGGAAGAAATAGAAACCCTGAACAGACCAATAATGAGTAGTAAGATTGAAACAATAATTAGAAGTCTCCCAACAACAACAACAACAAAAAGTCAGTACTTGATGGACTCACAGCTGAATTCTACCAGACTTTCAAAGAAGAACTGGCATCAATTTTACTGATGCTATTTCACAATATTGAAGAGGAAGTAATCCTCCCTAACTCATTCTATGAGGCCTGTATTACTCTGATACCAAAGCCAGGAAAAGACACAACAAAAAAAGAAAATTACAGACCAATATCCCTTATGAACATAGACGCAAAAATCCTCAACAAAATATTAGTGAACCAAATTCAACAGCACATTAAAACAATAATATGCCATGATTAAGTGAGTTTTATTCCAGAGATGCGAAGATGGCTCAACTTACACAAGTCAATGAACGTGATCCACTACATAAACAAAATTCAAAACAAGAATCCTCTGATCATTTCAACAGACACAGAAAAAGCATCTGATAAAATCCAGCATCACTTCATGATAAAAAAAAACCCTCAGCAAAATAAGCATAGAGGGAACATTCTTCAAAATAGCAAAGCCATATACAACACATCCATACCCAATTTCATCCTGAATGAAGAAAAGTTGAATGCATTCCACCTCAGAACTGGAACAAGGCAAGGATGCCCTTTTTTTTTGAGTTGGAGTCTCACTCTGTTGCCCAGACTGGAATGCAGTGGCGGCTCCCGGCCACTGCAGCCTCGACCTGCCGGGCTCCGGCGATCCTTCCGCCTCAGCCTTCCGAGTAGCCGGAATTACAGGCACGCGCTACCACGCCCGGCTGATTTTTTGATTTATTGTAGAGATGAGGTCTCGCTGCCCAGGCGGGTCTCGAACCCGCAGGCTCAGGCAATCCACTCACCTCAGCCTCCCAAAGGCGTGGGATTACAGGCTGAGCCACCGAGCCCAGCGTTGATTTTTTGATTTATTGTAGAGATGAGGTCTCACTGCCCAGGTGGGTCTCGAACCCGCGGGCTCAGGCAATCCACTCACCTCAGCCTCCCAAATGCGTGGGATTACAGGCTGAGCCACCGAGCCCGGCTAAGGATGCCCATTTTTACCACTCCTATTAAACACAGTACCGGAAGTTCTAGTTAGAGCAATCAGGCAAGAAAAATAAATAAAGGGTGTCCAAATTGGAAACAAAAAATCAAACTAACTATGTCAACAATATAATCTTATACCTAGAGAATCCTGAAGACTCCTCCAAAAGAGCTTTGAATTTGCAAAATGAATTTGGTAAAGTTTCAGGACACAAAATCAACACACAAAGCAGTAGCACTGTTATAGGCCAATAGCAACCAAGTCGAGAATCAAATAAAGAACTCAATTTTATTTATAATAACAGTCAAAAAAGCTAAAATACGTAGGAATCGATTTAATCAAGGAGGTGAAAGATCTCTTTAAGAAGAACTATAAAACTCAGATGGAAGAAACTGTGAAGAACACAAACAAATGGAGAAACATCCTATGTTCATGAATTGGAAGAATCAACATTGTTAAAGTGACCATATTTCCCAAAGTAACATATAGATTCAATGCAATTCCTATCAAATTATCAATGTCTTTTTTCACAGATTTAGAAAACACAACCCCAAAATTCATATGAAACCAAAAAAGAGCCAGAATAGCCAAAGCATCAATTACTTGACTTCAAATTATACTGTAAGGCTGTAGTAACCAAAATAGTATCATACTGGTACAAGAGCTGACACACGGACCAATGAACCAGAACAGAGAATCCAGAAATAAATCCAAAATCCTACAAACAACTGATCTTTGACAAAGCAGACAGAAACATACACTGGGTAAAGGACACCCTAATCAACAAATGGTGCTGGGAAAATTGGAAAGCTACATGCAGAAAAATGAAACTTTGATCCTTATTTCTCACCATATACAAAAATTAACTCAAGATGGATTAAAGACTTAAATGTCAGACCTGAAACCATAAAAGTCCTAGAATAAAACTGAGGAAAATCTCTTTTGGACATTGACCTAAGCAAAAAATTGATGACTAGAACCCTAAAAGTAAATGCCAGAAAAACAAAAATAAATATGTGGGACTTAATTAAACTATAAACTTCTGTCTAGCAAAAGAAATAATCAACGAGGCAAATAGGCAATCTAAAGAATGGGAGAAAATATTCACAAACTATACATCTGACCACAAAATAATATCATGAACCTACAAAGAACTCAAACAAATCTACAAAAAAGCTACAAGCATATTTACAAAAAACTCAAACAAAGGCAAATAACCTCATTAAAAGTGGGCAAATATCGTGGATAGACATCTCTCAAAAGAAGATCCACAAACGGCCAACAAACTTATGAACAATTGCTCAACATCATTAATCATCAGGGAAATACAAATCAAAACCACAAGGAGATACCATCTTACACTAGTCAGAATGGCCAATATTTTAAAAATCAAAAAACAATAGATGCTGATGCAGATGCAGAGAAAAGGGAACACTTAAATACTATTGGAGTGAGTATAAATTAGTATAACCTCTTTGGAAATTGATATGGAAATTGCTCAAAGAACTAAAAGTAGATCTACCATTTGATTTAGCAATCCCATTACTAGTTATCTACCCAAACAGAGGTCATTATATAAAAAATACACCTATACCCACATGTTCATCGCAGCACAATTCACAATTACAAAGATTTGGAATCAACCTAAATGCCCATCGACTGATCAGTGTGTAATGAAAATGTGTATACAGACACTGATTAAAAAAATGTGGTACATATACACGATGGAATACTACGCAGTCATAAAAAAGAACAAAATCATGAATTTCGCAGCAACCTGGATGGAACTAGAGTCTATAATACTGAGTGACCTCTCACAGAAACAAAGATCCGAGTATCACATGTTCTCACTCATATAATGGACCTTGAACATCCAATGTAATACTATAAGAAAATGACTGACGGTACTGGGAAACTATCGGGGGGGAGGGGGATGGGATTAACAGTAGCAAATATCTGTCTGGGGATGGGAAAACACCTCTTATCAACAGGGTGCCTGAATGAAACGTAATTGTACACCTAACCCTTAACTGTACCCCACAAAACCATAGTAAAAAATATTGATTAATAAAAAAAAAAAAGAAATACTATCAAGCTATCAAAAACAATGAAATAATGTCTTTTGTGGCAACTTGGATGGAATTGGAGAATATCATTAGTAAACTAATTCAGGAACAGAAAACCAAACACTGCTTGTTGTCACTTATAAGTGGGATCTAAACTAAGGATATGTAAAGACAGAGAATAGTTTAACGGGCACTGGAGACTCAGAAGGTGAGGGAAGAGGCATAGGGACAGAAAATCATTTATCAGGTACAATATATACAAGTGGGAGTGGTGGGTACACTTAAAGGTCCGACCAAAAATTGTTTGTACCCCTAAAGCTATATAGATAGATAGATAGATAGATAGATAGATAGATAGATAGATAGATAAACTACATAAATAAATATTTTTAAAAAGTAATATGGGGACCAGGCGCAGTGTCTCAAGCCTGTAATCCCAGCACTTTGGGAGGCCGAGGTGAGAGGATTGCCTGAGCTCACAGGTTCGAGAACAACCTAAGCAATTTGGCGAGATCTCATCTCCACAATAAATAAAAAAATTAGCCGGGCATGGTAGCATGCACCTGTAGTTTTGGCTACTTGGAAGGCTGAGATGGAAGGATCGCCTGAGCCCAGTGGGTTGACGCTGGAGTGGCCGTGAGCGTGCTACTGCACTCCAGCCCAGGCGATGGAGTGAGACTCCAAATCAAAAAAAAAAAAAAGTGATATGGAGGAATGGACATGGGTGAGAACACAAAACAAAATTGCCTGTGAATCAATCTGGAGGGATCATTGTTGCCATTCTGTCTACTTTTGTTATGTTTTAAATTACTGTTTTAAAAGTTTTTTTCAAGGTAGGGGAAAAGGTAAGCCAGAAAAAACATTTGACAATATTCAATATTCATTTCTGATTTGAAAAACTGACATAGCCAGGTATAGTGGCATGCACTTGTAATCCCAGTTACTTGAGAGGCTGAGACAGGAAGATGGCTTAAGCCCAGGAGTTTGAGGCTGCAGTGAGCTATGATCTCACCATTGCACTCCAGCCCAGCATAGGACCTTGTCTCTGAAAATTAATACATAATAAACATAAAACTAAACCAAAAAACTCCTGTCAACAAACGAGGGGTACACAGGGACTTCCTCAACCTAAATAAGAATCTATGAAATGTAAATCAAAGCCACAATGAAATACTACCTAACTCCTGTAAGAATGGCCATCATTCATAAAACAAAAAACAACAGATGCTGGCGAGGATAGGGAGAAAAGGGAATGCTTCTACAGTGTTGTTGGGAATGCAAACTAGTTTAATCTCTATAGAAAACAATGTGGTGATTCCTAAAAGAACTAGAAATTGACCTTCCATACAACTCAGCAATCCCCCTTCTGGTAATATACCCAAAGGAACTTAAATCACTCTGCAAGAAAGATGTATGTTTATTGCAGCTCTAGTCACAATAGCAAAAACATGGAACCGGCCGTGCTGCCCATTAAAACCGAACTGGATTTAAAAAATGTGGTACATATACATGCTGGAATATTACACAGCCATAAAGAAGGATAAATATGTGGACTTTTCAGCAACTTGGATGGATTTAGCATCTACCATACTCAGTGATCTATCACAGAACAAAGACCTGAGTATTTGTTCACTCATAAGTTGACCCTGAACATTTATCATAATACAATAAGGAAGGGATTGGCAGTAGCGGGACACTGCCAGGGGAAGGAGAGAGGACACAAATCATCAACAAGGGCAGCTAATTTCAAACCAGGTGAAGTGGGGGCCAAAGGGAGGCCCAAACTTTACCTGTAGGATGACCACTTGTATACCTAAATCTGAATCGTACCCCACATCTTTAAAATAAATAAACAAACAAATAAATAAATAAATAAATCTAGGAAAATCCTACAGCTAACATTATAGTTAACGGTAAAAGACTGAATGCTTTCTCCCTGATATGAGCAATAAGGCAAGATTGTCTGTTTTCACCATTTTTATTCAACATCTTATTGGAGGTCCTAGCCAGTGCAATAAGTCAAGAAAAAGAAAGAAAAATTCTCGAGACTGGAAAAAATTGTCTTCATTTGCAGACAATATGATTGTTTATGTAGAAAATCCTATGAAGTCTACAAAATAAGAAGGAAGCTTAGCAAGATTATGGGATATAAGATCAATAAACAGAAATCAGTTGCAGTTTTATATACTATCAATGAACAATCAAAAACTGAATTTTTAAAAATGCATTGGAAAAACAAAATATCTAGGAATAAAACCTATAAAAGATGCATAAGACCTACACACTATAACTATAAAACACTGTTGAAAAAATAAAGACACAAATACCTAGGGAGATACATAATGTCCATGGATCAGAAGACTCATGTATCCAAGATGTCCTTTCTCTGAAAATTGATCTATAGATTCTATGCAATCTCAGTCAAAATCCCATCAGACTTTTTGTAGAATATAAGCTAATACTAAAATTCATAAGGAAATGCAAATGACCTAGAATAGACATTTTGAAAATGAAGAACAAAACTGGAGAACTAACACTGACTGATTTTAAGGTTTATTACAAAGCTAGAGTAATCAAGAGAGTGTGGCATTGGTGTAAAAATAAACATATAGACTAATGGAACAGAAGAGTCCAGATATCAACGTATTCTACTCCCAATATTCTTAGTAAGTAAGTTCTTTGAGTTCAGGACACATATTTTCTGTATAAACGGGAGACATTGTACATTACAGGAAGATTCCCAACACTTCCAACAAAAACCTATTAAGCGTGAAATACCCCAAATTTGCTGTTCTACTAGTGTTACCATTGAATGTCACCACTACGCTGAAATATGTTGACATATTCTCCTCTTTGTGGATCTAGCTGGAGAGGTCTCTATCTCCTTCCCCAAGCCCACCTGCTAGGAAATGGGAGGAGGAATTCCCCTCACTAAGTACACTGGAGATCATCCCTGTAGTTAAGAGGAGACTCCAGCAGGGTGGGACTGAATGATTGTAGGGGCATTGGCTCTCTATTGTAAGAGATTCTAAGAGCATTTTTCCTTCTGAGCCTGCATCCTATCACAGCTTCGGGGCCTATGTGGGTTTCTTTTCTTCCTTGACTGATGTTGAGAATGAATATTTACAATGCTGTTAGTCACATTTCCACATGGAGAGACTTCCTTAGAGGAGTGGTTCTCATACTTGTCTGTCCATTGAAATCACCTGGGGAGTTTCAAAACTTCTGATGCCTGTGTTCCACCTCCACAGATTGCGATTTAATTGTTCCGGGGCATAGGATCCCCATGTAATTCAAATGTGTGATACAGCTTGAGAACTATTGCCCTAGAAAGGAATATTTCTGGCCTTATAACTTTTCTGAAGAGGAAGTTCAGGAGGTACAGCTAGGCGAGCATGGTTCACACACTTCTGGGCTCTCTGTGGGATCTGCCTTCCTGCCAAGTCTACCAAATCTGTTCTGCCACTCTGAACCATAAATTGTATGAGAACAGGCCTTACCCAAGGGGCAGAAGGAGCCGGAAGTGGGGGAAGTCTGTTCTTGTACAGGAATGACTATGACAATTATGAGGAAGTATCTGCAAGCCCATTTAGTCATAGGCCTAAAGCATCTTCTTCTAACCACTTACCTATCCAACCTTTTATTTGAAAAAAAAACTTCAAACCTACAGAAAAGTTCAAAGAATCATTCAATGACACCTATATATTCTCCAGCTACATTCATTAGTCGTTAACATGTTGCTTCATTTGCTACCTTTCTGCCTGTCTCTCCACACACATACACACACACTCACACATAGATATAGATATAGATATAGATATAGATATATTTTTTGTCTGAAACTGTTCAGTCGACCCTTGAACAATATGGATTTGAACTGCACAAGTCCATTTATACATGAATTTTTTCAGTAATGGTTACACGGAGTGTGCCTGGCTCACCTTCCTCTCTCCCAGCTCCTGCATCTGTCTCTAAGTTCATTACAAACTCAGGCAGGGGAAACATAAGATGTTATATTATTGACCCTCCTACACATGACCTAGTGTGATACAGAATAGATTCACACCTTTTCTCTTATGTTTCTGTACTGATCCAGCGGGTATTTTTAAATGCATCTCTGCATAGGGTTATGCTAAGCACAGGAGACAGAATGTTAAATAGACATAGACATTCCTGGCCTTCATGGAGCTTACAGTCTTAGTGGGGAGGACAATATGAATCAGGTGATTCAACAAGTATTTAACTAAAAATAGTGTAAGTGCTCCCAAAATAGGCACACTGAGTTCTAGGCATATGATGGGGAATCTGATAAATTCTGGGTAGTTGTAGAAGAGGCTTCTCTAAAAAAAAAAAAAAAAAAAAGAACTATGATCTAATATCTGAAAAATGGGTAGGAGTTTCTCAGGCCAAGAGTAAGGGGTTTATGTGGGAGATGGGTGAGGGTGGGTGAGGCCTGGAGAAAGGTAATCAAGTGAGCAATTTCCATTTCCAGACACAGGCAAAGAGAGAAGCTGAAGAGCATTTGGGAAACCAGAAGAATGTTGGGGTGTTTACACAGCAGGTGTGTGGAAGGCTGGGCACATGCTGACTGCATAGAGCCTTGAGGATAAGTTAAGGGTTTTAGTCTTTATTGTCAGTGTCAATAGCCCACTAAAAGGCTTAAGCAGGACAGAAGCATAATTAGATCTGTATTTTAAAACGAATATTGACTGGGGCGAGAGTGCTTGTTAGCATTCTAGTTGGAAGGCTCTTAGTGGCAGTACCAAGCTGGCAAGTAGCGTGTTCTAGGGCGTTGGCTGTGAAATGTCACTGTCACTTCCTGCCACTCATCAAGCACACACCCATTTTTTGGCTTTGTAAAGATTTCTACAGACAATGGGAAATCTAGTTAATGGACTTCTTCCTAAACTCTCTGTTCCAGCCTCTCACTCCTTGTTCCCTTTTCCTTTAATGCATAGCAGGGAAATATAAAAGTGAGTTTGGAGTTGATCATGAGACTTTAAGAACTCAAAGCCAGTAAGCAAATAGACTTCAAAAGCAGTGTGGAAGTCTCTAGGAGAAGGGAAAAAGATGAATGGGAGCTGGAAATGTATCTGGATCCTTGGAGAGGAGGAGGAAAGGGTGGGTGAGAGGAGAGATGTGTCTGAGCAGAGGGCTTACTTTCTTTTTTTTTTTTTGAGTTGGAGTCTCACTCTGTCGCCCAGACTGGAGTGCGTGGCCGCTCCCGGCCACCGCAGCCTTGACCTGCTGGGCTCCGGCGATCCTTCCGCCTCAGCCTTCCAATTCTCCCCTTACTCCAAAGGATCTGCTTCTTTGCTGCCATAAGATGTAGCACCACTAAAAACCTGGTCTGTCCAAGCACTGGAATTTGAAATGGAGGCAGGAAGGATTACCACCAAAAGAATGTTGAGAATGACTGGAGCCTCTAGTAAGATAGGGGCAGGGAATTTATTTAGCAGAGAGATCTGGGAGAAAGGGAGCCAGAGAGTAAACTGAATAATTATTTAAAATTATATACAGCTCTTATGCTATGTGGAAGTGTTCTAAAAGATTTTCTTTTTTTGAGTTGGAGTTGCACTCTGTCACCCAGACTGTAGTGCAGTGGCACACTCCCGGCCACCGCAGCCTCGACCTGCTGGGCTCTGGCAATCCTTCCACCTCAGCCTTCCAAGTAGCCAGAACTACAGGTGCGTGCTACCACGCCTGGCTATTTTTTGATTTATTTTTTGATTTGTTGAGGTCTTGCCAAGTTGCCTGGGCGGGTCTTGAACCCGCGGACTCAGGCAATCCGCTCACCTCAGCCTCCCAAAGCGCTGGGATTACCGAGCCCAACCTCTAAAAGATTTTTAAAACTCAAATGCTTCCCAACTCCTTTTACAATGCTAGCATAACTCAATAGATATTAGCAAATACAACAGGAAAGGGATAACACAAAAGTTACCATCTTAAGTATTTTTAAGTGTACAGCTCAGTAGCATTAAGTGCATTCACACTGTTGTGCAACCAATCTTCAGAAGTCTTTACTTCTTGCACAAGTGAAACTCTGTACTCATTAAACAGCTCTCCACACCACGCTCCCTGCAATCCCTGAGCCACCATCCTATTTTCTGTCTCTATGAATTTGACTATAAAGAGAATTCCATAGCTTTTTGTCTGTTTGAAGCTGGCTCATATCATTTAGCATAATGTCCTCAAGGTTCATTCATGTTGTAGCATGTGTCGGAATTTTGAGGCTAAGTAGTATTCTGTTGTATGTATACATCAGATTTTGCTCATCCATTCATCTGCCCATGAACATTTGCTGGCTTCCACCTTTTGGCTATTGTGAATAATGCTGCTATGAACATGGGGGTACAAATATCTCTTAAAGACCCTGCTTTCAATTACTTAGGGGTATATAGCCAAAAATGGAATTGCTAGATCAAATGCTAATTCTATTTTTAATTTTTTGAGGGACAACCATACCGCTTCCCATAGCAGCTGTATCATTTCACCATCCCACCAATCGTGCAGATGGGTTCCGTTTCTCCACATCTTCTCTAACACATTCTTTTCTGCCATTTTTGATAGTTGCCATCCTACTGGGTGTGTATTTATTTTTTAACCATAAAAAGCTGTTTTAAACCATAAAAAGATGTTTATTTTGTGTACATAGAACTTATAGAAAAAATAAAAATAAATGAAAGAAATAAAAGCAAAATGTATTTAAGCAATTTTTAATGTCACAGTTTTAAACGTTGCATTTTAAAATTAAAAAGAAAAAATGTGCTATGTACATATCAAATGAGCCCTTGTTTAAAAAAATACAAGTGGAAAGTTGGACTACTACAGCAGGGAGGTAGGTGTCAAGGGCACTTCTGCTCTGTAAGGACTATAACTTCATTGCAATACAAGATCCACTTAATACAACACAGCGGAGGGGCTGAACAGTCAGAGGAAACAATTCCTTCCCTGATGCCAAAAATAACAATGATACCTTGGGAATGCTCCTTGGAAGATATGGGAAAGAATCAAATTCTTCAAAAGCTCTACAAACACAGATGAGATGGTTGAAGTACACATTTTGTTTCAGAGAATGATTGCTGGGGCTGTTTTGGAAAAGCAGCAAGAATATTAAAGCACACTCTTCAGACTGCTGTGCCAGACCAAAGTTACCAGCACTCATGGTGATTATCAGGCTGATAGTGGAACACCTCACCTGGGGAATTCTGAAGGTGCAGTAACTCCCTTGGAAATCGGGCTTGAGAACACGGTCCCAGGACATTTTGAAACACCACCTGTTAAGAGGTGGGCTCCACGTCTCCTCCTGTGAATCCTGGTGGGTTTGTGATTCAGACAGTAAGGTATGGCAGAAGTGGTGACGTGACTTCCGGCGTTAGATCCCACAAGGCCATGCAGCTTCCCCTAAATTTCTTGGACCACTCACTCTATAGAAGTTCCTTCACTGGATACTCCTCCTCGGAATCCCACCATCATGCCGTGAGAAGCCAAGCTACAGAAAAGCCAAGTCTTGGTGCTGTATTGACAGTCTCAGTTGAGCCAGCCGTAAAGTCATTCCAGCCCAGGTGCCAGACATGACTAAGGAAGGCTTCAGAGGGTTTCAGCCCTCAGGCTTTCATGACACTCTCAGCCTTTTGAGTCTTCCAGGTGAGTCACTCATGACAGAGAAGAGATGAGCCATATGCTCTATGTCCTGGCTGTATTTTTAACCTATGGAACCCAAGAGCTTAACAAAAAGGTTTTGTTTTTAAATGCCGGTAAGTTTGGGATGATTGTTTGTACAACAATAGATAAGCAGAACAAATGGTTAAATTACTCACACTATATAAAATTGACTTTACAGTGTGGCAAGTCCCAAAAGATCTAAAAATTGATCTTCCAACCCAGCAATCTCCCTTTGGGGAATATACCCAGTGGAACTCAAATCATTCCATAAAAAACATATCCGCACACACATGTTTATTGCAGCATTATTCACATAGCAAAAACATAGAACCAACAGGGCTTCCCATTCAAAGTAGACTGCAATTTAAAAAATATGGTACATAACATGATGGAATATTACACAGCCATGAATTAAGACAAAATTATGGACTTTGCAGCAACTTGGATGGATTTCGAGTCTATAATATTCAGTGATCTATCACAGAAACAAAGTATTGAGTACTACATGTTCTCACTCATAAGTAGACCCTGAACATTTATCATAATACTATAAGAAAGGGCTTGGCAGTAGAGGTACACTGCCAGGGGAGGGAGAATGGGGTACATAATATCAATAAGGGTACATGATTCCAAACCAGGTGAAGTGGGGACCAAAGGGAGGCCCAAACTTTACCTGTATGATGATAACTTATCTACCCGATCCTGAATTATACCCTACACTTTTTGTAAATAGCTTCCTTCAAATGTCTGCACATTAGCTAAGGTGACTTCATTTTGACTTTACCAATTTTATCCTTTCAACTAACAATCCTAAAAGTGTCTGCACAAAACAACAGATATTGGAAATACATAAAAACAAAAACTAGTAGAAATGAAAGGGAACTGTACAATGACCATTTGTATACCTAACCCTGAATTGTACCCCACATCTTTAAAATAAGTACTAAAAAAAATTGACTTTAACTACTCGATTATTGATTCACCTGCATCTGGTAGAAGAATTAGTGGAGCTGCAGGTGCTTAAAAATCAAAGAACTTAGAATATTCAGCTAGCAGTCAGAATTTCTGAGAATGCTGTTATCATTCCATCTTTAGTTATTTGTGTAGGAGAAAATCATGACAGGGCTGTAGAAATAGATAATCTTTAAACAGATAACTGAGTTTCCCATCAGGAGAAATGCCCTATGAATGGGAGTTTTACAATATATATGATAATTATAGAGAATGTCCTGTAGGGTTCCCCATGTGAGAAGGAAGAGGTTTGTCCTCGTGGCTGTGAGCACCTTAGAACTCACTCTAGATGAGAGTGTGATGATATATTCCCTTACTGAGGATCTGTAGGGTGGGTGCGGTAGGTTGGGGTCTAGAATAGAAAGCCCTTCCTCTGTTGCAGACCCCACAAAGAAGTTATTGTGGGGTTTAACTAAAGAATGAAGTGACCGATTATGGTGCTGACGAACCCTGGGAATCCGTAGTAAATACATAACATGGCAGATGGCCTACAAGTGAACAAACCATAGAATTCCTTTGGATATGCTCGAATTCGTTAGCAAATAATAAGTCAGTATGTATATATTAAAAGGTTAGTAATAAATAATTTTTAATAGCAAAAGCAGTATTATGGATAAAAATTTTAGCATTATGTAAAATTATGAACACATAAAGAGTTATCTTAGTCTGTGCTGCTACAACAAAATACTTGGGCCAGGCACAGTGGCTCATGCCTGTAATCCTAACACTTTGAGAGGCCAAGGCAGGAAATTGCTTGAGCCCAGGAGTTCAAGACCAGCCTAGGCAACATAGCAAGACTTCATCTCTACAAAAAATAAAAAAGTTAGACGGGCATGGTGGTGCTTGCCTATAATCCCAGCTACTAAGGAAGCTGAGGCAGAAGGATCGCCTGAGCTCAGGAGGTCAAGGCTGTAGTAAGCCATGATCGTGCCACTACCCTCCAGCCTGGGAGACAGAGTAAGACTCCAACTCAAAACAGAACAAAATACCACAGACTTGGTAGTTTGTAATGAACAGAAATTTATTTCCTACAATTCTGGAGGCTGAGAGTTCCAAGATCCAGTTCTTGGCAGGTCAATCTGACGAAGATAAGGTGCTTCCAAGATGGCACCTCACTGCTACATCCGCTGGAGGGCAGGAATGCTGTGTCCTCAATGGCAGAAGTCAGAAGGGCAAGATAGGACTAACGCTATGTCCCCACATAGCAGAAAAGGAGAAGAGTAAGAGCTCTGAACACTGCATGAAGTTTCTTTTATAAGGGCTATAATCTCACTCATAAGGGAGGAGCGCTCATGGACTAAGCACTTCTTAAATGTCCATCTCATCTCTTAACACTATCACATTGAACATTAAGTTTCAACACCTTAATGTTGGAAAGGATACATACAAACCATAGCAGAAATGAATGTATCAAGGAACATTCTGAGTAGTCTGATGTTACTGAAATTTAGACTGGCAGCTTTTATTCTTCAATGTTACAATTCAAGTATGTGAGAGACATGATTTTTTAATGAAAAATTCAGAGCAAAGTAACTAGAAGTACTTAAGTGTGCTTACATTATCTAATTAATAATATAATATGTAAAGTTCTTTTTCTTTTTGGGCAAGAGAAAAATAGATATTGTTTATTTTACCTGTCAAAGGAATAAAAAAAAATACATTAGGTACAAGGTTATTATATGATTAAACAAAGGGAAACAGCTACCTTCAAAAAATTAGTTTTTGAAGAATTAGAGCCGGGCTCGGTGGCTCAGCCTGTAATCCCGCGCCTTTGGGAGGCTGAGGTGAATGGATTGCCTGAGCCCGCGGGTTCAAGACCCGCCTGGGCAGCGAGACCACATCTCTACAATAAATCAAAAAATCAGCCGGGCATGGTAGCGCATGCCTGTAATTCCGGCTACTTGGAAGGCTGAGGCGGAAGGATCGCCGGAGCCCAGCAGGTCGAGGCTGCGGTGGCCGGAAGCAGCCACTGCACTCCAGTCTGGGCAAGAGAGTGAGACTCCAACTCAAAAACAAACAAACAAACAAACAAAGAATTAGAACTTGATACTATGAACTGGATTAAATACACTGATGATTTAAATAGCAAAATGCTTAATAGCAAACAATTTAGAAATTTGACAATCTTTGTTTCTTGAGTTATAAATTTCTAAAAGAGGAGAAATACTGTATTTACTAACATTTCAGTTCCCTCATTTCTTCATTCTAACAAGAGAAATAGAAGTTATGTAAGCATCCAACAATGAATTAGGAAAAAATAAAGTTAGTCGAAGTGCAGGTCTCACAACACTGAGGTGTCAGAGCCTATTAAGACATGACAACAAAGACTCCCATACAAAGATGTCAAGATGCCAATGTGATTGTGAATCACAAATGACAAGAGAGTCTCAAAGCAGTAATAATATTTAGTTTGGAGGATATAATTCCTGAGGATTGGAAGCCAAGAAGAGACTGCCCAATCAGACTGTAGTAGTTAGTAGTATCCCATAAGGAAAAAGTGGACAGTTATTAGAATGGGGAAGAGGATATGAAAACCAACTACGCAACACCACCACAACCACCACCACCACCACCACCATCCTAGAAGCAACAGGGTTCCTTTCCTCCCCTAGCTGGAGACAAGACATTAGATGCTGCTCCTTTAACTTAGCCCTTTGCTTAACTGGAAAAAAATATATACTCAGTTTTATGCAAAAGTGGTCTCCAGTAGAAGAAGTAAATAATGACAAAAGAACTGTGCTTTAAATGAGGAATTACCATGCTAGGCTACTTTGCCTATAGGTATAAAATGATTCGTATTTTAAAAATCGCAGGCATAAAGCTTCTCTCTTGGCAGCCATGATTACTCTTAAGATGGATAGGGGAATTGTGGAAAGCATTTATCTTGATTTCCTTTTCAAAGTGGTGTAAGAAGGAAAGCTGGAGAGTTATACAATACACAGGTGGAGAAAATATATGGCTAGGTACCGTAATGTAAGCAATTAGTCCACATGACACCACAGGGCTGACAGTTAACAGAAACCAGGAGATACTGCATTGAGCTCTGATTCAGTATTGCTTGGCTAGAATCCTGATTTGAACACCTTTCTAAGATGTAAGACTCTGGGTAGTTTATTCCAATAAAATGGAGAAAGTGAAAGTTGTGAACTCTTTATGAGAATTAAATGTAATTTCACACACACCACCCCAGGTATGATTGTTAGTGTATGAACTCATTACTTCAAAAATAGAACTTCCTCTATATTCTAGTCCACCTTAATTTCTGACTCTGATGTTTATTCTATCGGCTTGGTCCTATTTATTTTAACAGAAAAAAGCATACACTGAGTTCTTTCCACAGTTTCCTCAGGACACAGAAAGAGGTTTTTGGGTTCAGAAAACGATACTCCAAAATATGACACAAGCTGAACTAAAGAAGCACTCTCAAGATCATTCTCTTGCTTTCCTTCACTTCCTTGTCTTTCTGATCCTCTTACTTTCCCAAACCACTAGAAGGACTCTGAAATTTCCTTTTCTGAAAAAGCTTCTTTCAAAAAAAAAAGTGCTATTACCAGGAATCTCATCAAATTACCAAAAAAAGAGTAACCACTAGAGAAAAGACTGGGAGTCATCAATGCCCAGACAGACTTTTCATCTATTCTTCCTAGGACAGCTCTGAGAGAGTACCTGGAGGCTTTGTCTGCATAAGAAGACAACCTTTGTACATTGTAAACTTCACCTTTTCTTTCCCAACACCTCCCTCAGAGCTCAGAACTTTGTTTCAGGCCATGGTTCTTTGGGCTCATTCATTTTTCCTAAAAATCATTTACTTCTACTCCCTCCATTTTGCTCTCTCCTATGAAGAAAGATATATAAGCATTTGCTCTTTGTTGGGTTATTGAGTAATCATTCTCTTGAAATTTCCCTGTGCTGTACACGGAAAAATAAATTGTGCATGCCTTTTTCTTCTGTTAATCTGTCTATTGCCACTTCACTTTCAGCAGAGATTCAGAGGGTAGAAGGGAAGCTTTCCCTTGGCCCTTACAAGGGAAAGCACATGCCTTTTATTACTTGACCTTACAGATACCCTTGGATATCCATTGACACTCTCCATCCCAACCTCCCATGGATTCAGCAACTCCTTTCTACATTAAGGCCCACAAATCTTTACCAGCCTCTTTCTGTCTATGTCTGGCTAGATGCCCCATGCTTAGGGTAGTGCCATTTCTTCAAAATATTATCCAAGGGCAGACGAAGTTTCCCTCTGCTCTCAGGATCCCCAGATATCTGTCAGGTATCTCTTCAGATGTCAATCATTCTCCACTGTCACTAGAAAATTAAAATACTCCACTCCCCTGAAGACTACCAACTGTAAGGTAAATGTTTCTGAGGGGAAATGTTGTATGTATACCACACATAATTTATCACCACAGTAGGGCATCCAACAGTACTTCATAATTATACACATTTATAGTGCTATAGTGAAATATATGAATATATACTCTATGTGGAGGAATAATGAAATAAATAGCCTCTCAGTACCCAAGTCATGTTTGGCCAACAAATAAGTTTGCTGGAAAATTACAAACTTTGGGGTTCAGAGCTTTTGAGATTTCATAATCACAGGAAGAGACTGTAGATCTGTACTTGAATTTGAGTAAGTTAGATATAGGTATGATGTAACTCTACTATAGTACAATAGAAATTCAATAGAGGAAGATGTTGCCGAGGGCTAATAAGATTTATAAAGATTTCATGGAGAAGAAGGCACTGAATAAAGCCTGAAGAATTTGTGAACTTTGCAAAGATCTGAAAATAAAAGGCATCTCATGTGAGGAATAAAAAGAACTTGATTATATTCAACACCATTTGTCAAGTGGAAAACACAGACTGAAACAACAACAATGAGATAACACTACATACCTATTAAAATGTCTAAACTCCAAAAATCTTAAAATACCAAATTCGGGCAAGAATGTGGAACAACAGAAACTTTCATTCTGTTGGTTAGAATGCAAAATGGTACAACCACTTTGGAAGAGAGTTTGGCAGTTTCTTAACAAAGTTAAACATTGTCTTACTACACAATTCAACAATCATGCTCTTTATGTTCATACCTGATATGAAAACCTATACACACAATAAAGTACACAAATATTTATAAAAGCTTTCTTCATAATCTCTCGAATTAGAAGTAACAAAGATGTCCTTCAATAGGTGAATGGACAAATATCTGTGGTATATCTACATAATGGAACACTCTTGAGCAATAAACAGGAATAAGTAGCTGAGCCACACAGAGACATAGATGAATCTTAAATGCATGATTCTTTTTTTCAGCACTAGCAATACCACACTAGATTAAATGCATATTTCTAAGTTAAAGTATCCCATCTGAAAAGGCTACATACTGTACAATTTCATTTATACAACATCTGGAAAAGACAAAACTGTAGAGATGAAAAACAAATTAGTGAATGTCAGGAGTTCAGGGTAGAAAAAGGTTGAATTGATGAAACACAGGGAATTTTTAGGGCAGTGAAACTATTCTGTATTATACTGTGATGGTGGATACCTCTGACACCATAGGTTTGTCAAAACTCAAATAGCTTTATAGTTCTGAGTCAACCCTCAGTATGCAAATTTTTAAAAAAATCATTTAGGAGGGAAGAATGTCCCAGGATAGAAAGCAATAATTGTATTGAAAAATATGAAATAGCCTCGCTGAATGGGATTAGGGAAGGGGGAAAGTGCTGACCTAAATAACTTTGGACATAGCCGGGCTCGGTGGCTTAGCCTGTAATCCCGCGCCTTTGGGAGGCTGAGGTGAGTGAATTGCCTGAGCCCGCGGGTTCGAGACCCACCTGGGCAACTTGGTGAGACCTCATCTCTACAATAAATAAATAAAAAATTAGCTGGGTGTGGTAGCACACACCTGTAGCTCCAGCTACTTGGAAGGCTGAGGCGGAAGGATCGCTGGAGCCCAGCAGGTCGAGGCTGTGGTGGCCAGGAGCGGCCACTGCATTCCAGTCTGGGCAACAGAGTGAGACTTCAACTCAAAAAATAAATAAATAAAAATAACTTTGGACATGAATTGAGTCTATAAGAGACAGATAAAAGTTGATAAAGTGGGGCATGAGTTAATAGTTCTAAGAACCACTATACATGTGCACTAGAACTGAACAATTAAATAAATAAATGGTGAATATTGGGAGCCTGATTTTTTACTGCTGAAGTTACAGACAAGCAAAGGGCAAAAGCTAGAATGATCCATGTGGTAACAGATTAGTGTTGGAGACATCACTATAAACTTAAGTTTATCCTAAAATAGACAGAAATGGCTGCCTACAGAAATACGTATAGATATGTATACACACATTGGTTTGTATACATGTGTGTATTTTCTTGCTCTGCCAGCAGTGAGAGCCCAGAAACAATGACACCCCAGTAGCAATGAGCACACCTAATGCCAGCTCTTGCTTTCTAATATCATTCTCCAACTTTCTAATACCACTGGGGGAATAGACTGACTGTAGGACTGGAAGAAGAAATATACAAGATGATCCTGGAACATCGTATAGTGCCACAAAGTAAGGAAGGGGGAACATATCAAAGGAACACAGGACCTACCTTAAACAGCTCCCCATAATCAAAGCTGGAAGAACCTGAGCAATAAAATAATAAAATACTGGATTATAACCCAAAGTATAAAATAGATATTCATGAGTTTGTACCGATGTAAATAATGGATTGGATAAATAAACAAATGGGAGAGATAGGCAACTCCCCCGTGGCAAAAGAATTCCAAATAATTTATGTAGATATTATACCTTGCCCTCAAGGGAGTATTCTTAAGTGTGACTGGGAATAGTGACTTCCTTCCAAGGAGTACAATATAAAAGAGCAAAAAAAAGAGTAGCATTATCTCAACCAGGTGATCATGGTTAATAGCAACAGTAACAAGTCTTATTGACAGTGTGCTCCCTTGATAGGACATTATAATAATAACCCTTTACTTCTATTGTCTTTATCCTAAAAATCCATAATTCAGTCTCATCATGAGAAAAACATCAGACAAATCACAATTGAGAGACATTCTACAAAACACCTGACCAGTATTCCTCAAAACTGTCATGGCTATTGAAAACAAGGAAAGACTGAGAAAGTGTCACAATCAAAATAGTCAAAAAAACTAAATGTTATGTGGTATCCTGGATGGAATCATGAAAAAGGAAAAGAACAGTAATTTAAAACTAAGAAAATATGAATAAAATATGGACTTTCATTGATGATACATGTTAATGTTAGCACATGAATTATAACAAATGTATCATACTAATAGAAGATGTTTATAGTTGGGAAGCTGAATGTAGGTATGTGGGAATTCTCTGTACTATCTTCATAGTTTTTCTGTAAGTCTAAAACTATTCTGAAATAAAGTTCATTTTTAAAAAGAACCCAGTTTATGCATAGCCCCAGGTTTAAGCTTATATAACTTTTACTTTTCTCTTACTGTCATCTACTGTCTTCCTGGCCATCCGGCCCTCTTCAGAGCACTTCTTATCTGGCAAGTCTTCATTGCAGGACTTTTTGTCATCTTGAGACTCTTCAATATCCGACCCATCTAACCCATCCCACACCAAGTCTAACAATTCCTCAATCGGTTCAACTCCAACTCCGATAGCCATCACCATCACATACTTTTTTTTTTTAACACTCAACTGCGGTTTCTTCTTCTTGTGGGTTTCAAAATACAGGTGAATAAAATTTTTAATTTTTTAAAGTTCTAACCAAATGCAATGTGTTTTTATTATTATTTTAAAGATGTGGGGTACAATTCAGGGTTAGGTATACACATGTTCATTATGCAGGTATCCTTGTTGATGAGGTGTGCTCCTCCCCCACTGGCAGTATCCCTCAACTGCCAATCTCACCCCTCCTCCCCTGGCAGTTTCCCACTACTGCCAATCCCTCTCTTATAGTATTATAATAATTGTTCGATGTCCACTTATGCATGAGAACATATGATACTCTGTTCTTTGTTTCCGTGATAGATCACTGAGTATGACAGATGCTAAATCCATCCAAGTTGCTGCGAAGTGCATATGTTTGTTCTTCTTTATGGCTGCGTACTATTCCATTGTGTATAGGTACCACATTTTTTTTACCCAGTCCAGCTTTGATGGGCAGCATGGTTGGTTCCAGGTTTTGGCTATTGCATCACATACTTTCTATATCAGTCACTCCCTTCCAGAGCCACAGAGTACCACCTCCCAATTTTAGTTTCTGACCACAGGCTCCAGCCTCCAGCCTCCAATATCCCCATTATCCTCCTCCTCCATCATCTCTAATTATAGAGTCCTTGATTTTAGCTTGATACAGAGCCGCCTAGATAAAGACTACACTTCCCAGATTTCCTTCTGCTACCTGTGACCCAAATGACTAAAATCTGGCCTAGGTTGTGTCATTTTTGTTATGTGTCCTGAAATGGAGAGATCAGGTCATTCTCATCCTCTTCTTCCCTGATGCTGGCTGAAATGTGTGTGTAATGGCTGGTGTTCCAGCATCCATTTGGATCGTGAGATGACTATGGAAATGGAAGCCACACACAGCAGAGTCACAGAGTGGAAAGATCTTAGGTCTCTGGTACTAAGGTACAACCAAACCAGTGATGATTGCATACCTCTGCATCTTTATGAGAAACAACTTTTATCTTGCCTAAGTAACGGTGATTTGCGGTTTTCACTCATTCAGTTGAACTTACATATCATTTTACTCCCTTATTCCACCAACTCCTATCGTCAGTATCATACGATAGTTAAGAGCTTAATAAATGCCTGATTTTAGGCAATTCACATAAGTGCTATAAGCATCAACCTCCTCATTTGTATCTCCCTCATTGTACCTACCTTATAGGGTTATTAGGAGGATTATACTGTATGAGACATATAAAGAGCAAAGTAAGCACCACTCGCCTGTGAGAGGCTCACTCTCAGCTCTCATGATGCACCTCTTAGCCTGCGCTTGCTAGCATTGTCAGCTTATCTTCCTTGCAAATCTCTACCTTGATCCGTGCAAAGGTCTTTTCTTTGCCACACTACCGCTAACAAAATTATGCAAATTGGACCACTACAAATGTGTGGTCTCCATCTGGTCCTACTGGAGGCTGAAGAGTATTTGAAGTCTGTCTCTGTCCCTAGGCATGCCTATTCTCCACTGCATTTCACCTTCTTCTGAAGCCATTCCTAGAGGAAATAAACATGGTCATGTTTCTGCTATGTTAAAGGAAAAGCTCAACCTAGGTTTTGAAAGAGTAGTCAGCACTACTGCCTGAGGAAGAGGAGATGTGGTGGAGGGGTATCCTTCAAACTCAACATGTCCCAGACAACTCCACCATCTGCTCCTGCCTCCGCCAACCTAATCAATCCTGCTCCTAGTTCTGCACTCTTGAAGCTCAAACACTGGGCTCATCTTTCGTGCTTCCCTCAAGGCAGGCTATTTCTTTCTTTTTCTCTCCTGGAATTACCTGTGAGGCATACTCTTCTCCCCCATTTTCTGGCTGGCAAACACCACCTCATCATTCATGAGTCAACTGACATTACGTCCTCTCTCCAGTCTTTTCTAAAGTTCTGCCCCCAGCTCAGGTAGAACTCCATCTCCTTTCTGTTCCTACATTGTAGAGGTTAAAAACCACCAATTGAACAGCAGAACATTTGACTTGTTTGCATGTTTGTCTCCCTCCATCCAAGTAAAAATCTCTGTGGGTCCTGGTATTGTTTGACTTGTTTTTTATCGGTGTCTAGCATGGTATCTGGCACATAGGAGGTGTTTAACAAATTGTTGTTAAATGAATGGAAGAACCAGTAGGAGTGAGCAGAGGAAGAGAATCTGTAACAGCAGCAAACATTTGGTGCCTCATTCATTCATTCAACAATGAACTCTTGCAATATGCCAGCCATTGTTCTAGGCACCTGCAGTGATAAAAAGAAACAAAAACATTTACCCTTGAAGAGGTTGCTTTCCATGAGAAAGACAGTTGGTAAATGATATAAATAATAACTAAGTGCATTGTATAGCATATTAGGAGGTAATAAGTGCCTTATCGGAAAAAAAGAAAGAGCAAGGTAAAGAGAGATCAGGGTACAGGCTGTAGTACTAGAAAAGTGAGATTTGAACCAAGGAAGGGATTGAAGGGTTTAGCCAAGCAGTATTTGGGGAACAGCCCATCAGGCAGAGAAAACTACATGAAGAATCCTAAGATGGAAATGTGCTTAGTGTGGTACAGTGACCAGCAAGTAGACCAGTGTGGCTGGAGCAGAGGAGAAAAGTGAGGCTTGTAGGAGGTGAGACAAAGAGACAATGGCGAGGCTGAGGGATGGATCACGCAGGGCCTCATAGACCACTGTAAAGACTTTGGCTTTTACACTTAGTGAAACCAGAAGCCACTGGAGGGTTTCAGCAACAGAGTGACATGATTTGATTTATGTTAAAAGGTGACTATAACTGTTATTTGGATACCAAATTATAGGGAAGGAAAGGCATAAGTAGTGAATCAGATAGGAAGCTATTCCAGAAATCTAGGCATGAGATGATAAGGGGCCAGAAGTGGTTAGATTCTAGTTATACTTTAAGGTGAAGCCAGCAGCATTTCTTGTTGGATTTGAGTAAGAAAGGAGTTGAGAATGACTACGAGGTTTTTAGCCTAAATAACTGGAAGGAAGGCAGTACTCTAAAAGTTTTCCCTGTTTTAACTCTTCTAATTGGATCACGAAGTAGTATTGTTTCCATTTTCAGTGAAGACACTAAGAGACAGAACTGTTGTTCAGGTCACACAGCTAGTAACAGAGCCAGGATTTGACCAGGCAGGCTGTTTCCAGAGCCTGTGCTCCCAACCACTGCACGAGGCTTCTTTTTCCTGATAGCAGCTTACTAGGATAAAAGGCTTTTACATTGGATAAAAATGTGAAGAGATCAAGGATAATACTATAACCTAGACAAAATTATTTGGATCTGAACTAGGAGGGTTGCTACAAAAATAGAAAGGAACAAATTCATGGACAAGCTAACACAAAACAGGCAAACTTTTAAGATGGAAGACAGTAGCTCTGAGTTTACACTTTTCATATTCAGATAGTCAGATGCTTATACCATTCCTATGTAAATTGTAAGTAGTATGCATAGAATGTCCCTTTGTGTGGCCTGGGCACTTAAACAACACTACCTTATACCAAGCTTTCTTTTTTTAGTAACTGGAGTGTACCCTAATTAACTGAATCCAGTAGGTCCTAAAATATAAATAAGGTGCAGCAACGTTTTCATAATGCTGCAGTTTGAATATAGGTGAAAATGTTTAAATTATATTTTAAGAGTGTTCAACTCTGTAAGTTTCTTGGGTTTTATGTACATATACAGTCTGACCTGATACTGGCTGTCTATAAAATGCATGGGTTGAGCACAGTGGCTCATGCCTGTAATGCCAGCACTTTTGGAAATTGAGGCAGGATCAGCTGGGTAACATAGTGAGACATTGTCTCTACAAAAAAATTGTAAAAATTAGCTGGATGTAGCCGGGCTCGGTGGCTCAGCCTGTCATCCCGCACCTTTGGGAGGCTGAGGTGAGTGGATTGCCTGAGTCCGCGGGTTCGAGATCTGCCTGGGC
>NW_007249749.1:320157-355311 GCF_000164805.1 Carlito syrichta
AAAAAAAAAAAAAAAAAATTAGCTGGATGTGGCGGTGTGAGCCTGTCCCCAGCTAACCAGGAGGCTGAGGCAGGAGAATTGCTTGAGCCCAGGAGTTTGAGCTGTGATCTTGGCAGAGCAAGAATCTGTCTTTAAAAATAAAATACAAAATTGAAAAATAAGTAAAAGGCATAAATATACCCAGCTAGCTCCCATGAAAGTAAGAACCCTCTGGCCCTCTCTCTGGGGTAGCCTGATTTAACAAGACATGCTGTGTGGCCTGTTACACTGCGGCTGCATCTACCAGAAACATCTAGAGGAACTTCTGTTTCCCCACCCCACCCTCACTCCACACTAATCAGCATATGTCTTACCATGCCTGAAGGGAAAAGAACCAAAATTTTTTGCTCTCTTCTGGGATAGGGATCTGCCTTCTTCAACCCCTCACTCTAATCTGGTGATTCTGCTTCTCTGTACAAAGGACTGCTTTCTCAGTGAAAAACAAAGCAAAACAAGGCTTCACTTACCTTCATCTACAGAACTAGTAATTACAACCCAGAACCATGTGTATTAAAGATAGGATTTAATCTTCTGAAGAGAAAAAAAAGTATTCTTATCTATCTTGAGCTATCCTTTGGGTAGATTTCATAATAATTCTCCCATCCTACATGTTCTTACAATGTGGATTTTCCATTCCTCCCATTGAGAGACATAGTGTGTCTCCTCCTCTTAAAAATGGATGGGTTTTCGTACAGAGGAAGTTATAGTATTTGACTTCCAAGGCTAAGTTATAAAAGACAATAAAGCCTCCATTTGGCTCACTGGAATGCTTACTCCTGAAGACTTCAGTCTGACTCCCCTGAGACTGCCATCCTGTGAGGAAGCTCAAACTATCCCAGGAGGAACGACCACTTGGAGAGGTCCTGAGGCTGCACAGAGATGTCTAGACATCCCCCACTGCCTCAGGCTCTTACTTTATACTTTACACTTTCTCACTGTTCCTGGTTAAGCCAGGCCGGCTGCAACTCACTAGGAACCCAAACCAGGACCACTCAACTTCCCAAATCATTGATCCTTCAAAATGGTGAGAGATAATAAAATAATGTAGCTTTGAGTCACCAAATTTTGGGGAGATTTGGTAGTCCATGATAGATGAACTGTAACAGTTTGGGACACAATATTATTTATATAGAGATAACAAAATCTATACAAATAGTATATAACAGAATGAAAATATATGCTAAATACATGTGAATATATGTAATAAATTATGAATCATGTACATTATATTATATAGTATATTCATCATTTTGAATGAACGTGTTACATATTATAAATATTTTATGTGAGTATATATATGTATTCATGCAAAAATAATGATTAATCGTTTGCTGATGCCAGGTATAGTGCTGGCCCTAAATGAGCATGTTCAATCACTTTTCCCTTCTGATACCTGGAGAATTGTTTGCATGTCTATCCTATCCAAAATAATGGCTCATCAGGAGGGTGGATTCTCAGTGAGTGAGGTTACATCAGTTGCCTACTCAAACTTGATTTCTTATCTTCTTTCTTACTGATAGAATAGGATTTTTTTTGGAGAGGACAAGGCGCCCATCTAGAAAATTATATTTTCCAGCTTCCCTTGCAGCTAGGAATGGCCATGAGGCAATTCTGACCATTGAGATATAAGTGGAAGTTGCTGTGTGGGAGTCCTGGGAAAGATTTTTTTTTTTAGAAGGAAATAGATCTATCTTATTTGATACTCTAGGAGACAAGCAAAGACACATTCTTCTTCTGTGGCATACATCATATGCAGAATTTCTCTGTGCCCCTGCCCCCTCCCAGAGTACTTAGCTGTATGGTGTGATGCTTCAGAACAACAGGCCATAACTCAGTCTATTACACCCAACTGCAAGAAGGAAGTATTGGTAAAGTGTGGTAACAACGAACACCAGGCTCCCGTAAGGGATTCTTCCCCAGAGCCTCTCATAACCAGACTGATCATGTTACTCCTCTGGTAAAAAATCTTCAGTGGCTTTCAATAAATATTCTTTATTGTCTTAGCAAAGCTAACTACTTAACATTAGGAAACTAGATATTGCAAATCTGTAATAACCTTTTCATTTGTTAACAGGAATGCTGTCTTATGCCTTATCAAGTTTTTGTGTAGGTCTGTCTTTTTCTATCCATAAACTTCTAAAAGCAGGGAACATATCCAGTACAGTTTAAAGTTTCTGACAACACTTAGATGCAGTGAACACTGTTAAGTACTGACTGTTATTGATAACCTTGTCAATCCTGCCATTTTTATATCTAACTCAGAATTTAAAATAACATCTTTATAGAACATTATAATACACAAAACACCTTTTAAAAGCTGAAAAATTTCAAATGCACAAAAATAGAGATAAAAGGATAATAAACTATCAACCGAACTCATTAGCCAACCTTAACAATTATCAACACCTCCCATTTTTTTACTACAGTATATCAAAATGGAATCAGACAACCTATCATTTTGCACATACTTACTTCAGTGTATATCTCTCACATATAAGGACTTTTAAAACATGTCTGGGCCGGGTGCGGTGGCTCATGCCTATAATCCCAGCACTTTGGGAGGTTGAGGTGAGAGAACTGCCTTAGCCCATGGGTTTGAGACCAGCCCGGGCAACTTAGCAAGACCTCATCTCTACAATAAATAAAAAAAAATACTAGCTGGATGTGGTGGCGCACACCTGTAGTTCCCACTACTTGGAAGGCTGAAAGGGAAGGATCGTCTGAGCCCAGCAGGTCGAGGCTGCAGTGGCTGTGAGCAGCGCGTGCCACTGCACTCCAGCATGGATGACAGAGTAAGACTCTGACTCAAAAAAAAAAAAACCCCAAAAAGCCATGTCTGTAACACAGTTATAACACCCAATATTAATAATTTCTTACTATCTTTTAACATTTAGTTTATGTTCAGTTACAGTTCACCGTCACAAAAATGTCTTTTTACAATTCTGTTTGTTCAAATCAGGATCCAAGTAACATTTGGTTAGTATCTTAAATCTTTTTTAATCTGCAAAAGTCCCCCTCTGTTTTTTAATGTCATTTATTTATTGAAGAAATTGGGTCACTTGTCCTGGTTGTATCCACTTGGTGTCTTTTTTTTTTTGGAGTCTCACTCTGTCGCCCAGACTGGAGTGCAGTGGCCACTCCCAACCACCGTAGCCTCTACCTGCTGGGCTCCGGTGATCCTTCTGCCTCAGTCTTCCAAGTAGCTGGAACTACAGGTGTGTGCTACCACACCCAGCTAAATTTTTTGATTTATTGTAAAGATGAGGTCTTGCCAAGTTGCCCAGGTGGGCCTTGAACCCTCAGACTCAGGCAATCCACTCACCTCAGCCTCCCAAAGCACGGGATTACGGGCTGAGCCACTGAGCCCGGCTCACTTGGTCTCTTTTGACATCTTCCTCTATCCACTACGTTTTCTGTGACTGATAGTTTAGATATAGAAGACTGATTAAAGTTCAAAAAATATTTTACAGTATTATAACATATTAAGAGACACAATGTCTGGTTATCCCTCTTTGGGTAACACTGAGATTGATCAGTGGGTTGAGGTCGTGCCGGCATGAGTCCTCCCCATCAACCTTTCATCTGATTGTTTTAGCAACCAATGATGATCACTGGCCGGAGCTATTTTACTATAGCCAGTAGAGATGGCAAAACTGTTCTTTTTAAAATTTGTTATTTCCTTCTACTTAAAAACCTTGCTCACTAACCAGCTACCCATTTTGAAAGTCTGTACATCTTAAATACACAACTCAACTTCAGATTCCTTCATAGAGTCCTCCCTGTCTGCTTAATGGCAGAAATGTCACTCACCTGGAACCTATAATATGCTGCTATGCAGCATAATTTCATCTGCCTGTCTGTAAGCTTCAGGAGGTCCCAATTATGTTTTAGGTATCTTTGTATTATAATGATGAACATAGCATGTTACAAGAAATGTGTAAAAACGTTTGATTAGGTGAATATTCAAATTAAAAGCCACCCATTCATGCAAAACATCTGCAGCCAGATTCCAAAATGAAATATGCATACACACATATACATGCAATACCATAAATTTATTATAATACACACAGAAAAACAAACGGAAACTTTGACAACATCCACAGTGTTCCAGTCTATAAAAAGTTAGCCAAAATAAGGGATACTTGAGAGAGCATAATCTCATGATTTTTTAATTTATGAAAGAATGTAGTATACTCAGTTAAGACTTTTAGTTAAGAATTAAGACTATAACAAGAATTATGGCAACATCCCATAGATATTTAAAAATTTGTATTTGGATTTACTTACTATATAGATATAGGTTTTCAAGGATTCATAAAGTATATCATAAACTAGATTTTGTAACTGGGCTTTTTGTTTGTTAGGTAAGGAATCCCAAAGACAATAAAGTCCTGAAAAGTGGAATGAAACACCATGGAAACTCTACGTGACCACACAGAGCCCTTCTAATAAAACATTGCTGAGGCTAGCACACCCCCATATGAATTTTACATCCAGTGACACTCATTTTGATGTTTATATGGAGGACACTTTTACTAGCCATGATTTATTTTGTAATACGCTAGCTCTCCACTCCTACTCATATAACTGAGAAGGCAGTTTTAGCAGATGTTAGTTCATAGACAAGTTAAACACTTTAAAGAGTACATGGGGGTTAGGAGCAGTGGTATGATGCAGGTCGGAAAGTAGGAAACACACTCTCCTGCTTTATCTTCTTTTGTTTTTGCTTCCTTGGGGTCTTTCTCCTACTATGGTCTTTGGAAACTACACGTATGTACATCACCTACCATACCTTCTCATTTTACCACAGGTTGAATACGAAGAGCCACAACTGGAAAATAGCTGAGGAACCCCAAAACCTTCAGAGGGAAAGAAATTAGAGCAGCGGTTTCTTTTGGTGCTGCTCTCCTATTCGCTATTCTAAAAAATATGAAAGTCCTCTCGTTTATCAAGCCTCATCTTCTCATACTGTAAGCAAGTGGAATCACAAAAGGTCACTTAAAGGCAAATACCCTTATGAATCTGGTAAGTATAAAGCTAAAAGGCCACGATACAGAGTAAAATTAGGCTTGGCTGTACAATAAGTATCTCTGTGTTACACAATCACTGGGACCTTAAGTACAGAATGTTTCTAGTCCTACAAACATAATAGTCTGTCAAACTCGAGTATAATAGAACAAGACAAAAGCAATAAGGAAAACTTCACAAATGTCCAAATATTGCTGTTTCTATTGACCAGTAGTTTTGGGTGTCTGACAAGAAATTGTAAAAACAAGAGAATTTTAGAGAGTAGCCATTTTACAGACACAAAACCTATACCAAATGAATTTCAGTCCTTCATTATAGGTCTGAAAAAAAAGAAATCCAGGTTGTTAATTAATTCACAAGTCTGGAAAATATTTTATTGTAGAGTGTATCTATAACACTAACTAGATAATCTATAACTATTCTGTAGTCTTCTGTCTCTCACTCAAGGCAGAACAGTCCTTACTTACATGATCAGATCTTTCCCAGTTAATCTCTGCTCCATCATTTGCCTCAAGTTGCTTCACAAGCCACTCTAACCTATATCTGGAAACCCAGTACAATGGGTGGTCTAAAAGTATTGATAATTTAAGGGCACCAGCAGTGTGCTAATGATCTGAACATTTTAGTGTCTAACCAGTACATATTTAACCAAGATCATCAGTATATATTAAACCATGACAATATAAGAGAGTGACATAATACAACAGACAATAGATTTTTCCCACTGAACTATACAGTACTTTATTCACTGACAAATTCACCTCTTTCCAGAGATATACAAAGTTAACTGCAAAATAGTAAGAGCAAAGTATTCATTAACTCAACAAAATAAATCATCTTATTTTCAAAATAATACTAACTAAACCTTAGTATCAAGTGCATCAGTGTACTAATCCAAAGGAATTATTATTTTGAAACAGTTTGTTCAACAAAAGTGCTGTGAGGAAGTCTTATCAGCAGAACTAGTGGCAGTTACTCAAAAGATCTATTAAAAATTATCATTAGTGATTTTAAATGACAACTTATCATTTAAACATTCACCCATGTTAGCTCTTTAGCATTGGAATTCAACTCTAGAGTGAACAGAGTATCTTGTGCATATAATCAACAAACAATAAGGCCAGAGACCACAGTTAGAGGTTTCCAGACCTGGCAAAAGGAATCTATTGTACTGCATGGATCTCTGTCCGTGCTCAAAATATCTAATGATATTTTTCATCTATATCGAACTTCCTTGAAGAGTACTGCATTGCTTCACATATGCCTTTCACTGTAACAAAATATATTAAACAAAACCTTTGGATTAGGTTTAAAAGCAGCTAAAAATCTTCGGGCTGCTCGAGGCTCTAATTATCGGAAGACTGCTATCTGGGAGCACTGGGCTCTCAAATATCAGAACTCTCAATAACTTATAAAAAATACAAGCTCTTAGTTTTGAAAAATATACAAAATACACTGCATAGGTAAATATGTTTTGATTGTCAAGGAAGACAAGATAACAGTTTCATCATAGACTTATGCCGTGCTTATGTTTCAGTGATCTTTGTTTTTGCAGTTTCCATTTTTCACAGTTTTGGGCAGCCTCTGACCTTTGGTATAAGCACGGTACCAAAAATGGAGAAAGAGCAGCAGAAAGATACACCCATAGCTCATAATGACGTACAAAAAGACTGGAAACTGGTACTTGCAATCCTCCATGAAAAAGAACTGACCTATGTGGATGGTGACAATAATAAACTGCACCTAAAAGATAAAAAGTAAAAAAAAAATTGTACAGATATGAAGAGTTACAATTCTTTACCTGCTTATGTTTATACTCTTTCCAAGAACAAGGAGTGCACTGTTGGGGAGGGAAGTTCATCTTTAAATCTAGCCTCACTGGGAGTAATAAGGGGTGTTCTAGTGTCAAAATCCAGATGGAAGTTTAGAACTGCTATTCAGTCCTGCCAAACTGTGCAAGCCCAGGGAGCCCTATTTAAATTTTTGGGTTTTTTTTTTGAGTTGGAGTCTCACTCTGTCACCCAGACTGGAGTGCAGTGGCCGCTCCCGGCCACCGCAGCCTCGCCTGCTGGGCTCCAGCAATCCTTCTGCCTCAGCCTTCGAGTAGCCGGAATTACAGGCATGCGCTACCACGCCCAGCTGATTTTTTGATTTATTGTAGAGACGAGGTCTTGCTGCCCAGGCGGGTCTCGAACCCACGGGCTCAGGCAATCCACTCACCTCAGCCTTCCAAAGGCCCGGGATCACAGGCTGAGCCACCGAGCCGGCTTCCTATTTAAACTTAAATGTTCCCTGGAGCTGTGCCATGCAGCAACCCCTTGACTACTCAGAGAATCAACCAAGCAGGCTTTTTTGGGAAGACTCTGACTTGACTCCTTGACTCAAAGTGCAGATGGGAGTAGCTAACCTTCTGGCCAAATTTTTCAGCATGGTTTTGATTTCAAATATTCTGTCCTGTTATTAGACCAGGTATTTCAAATTTCAGAAAACAAAAACATTCTAATTAGAGGCCCTCTAATTTTGCAGGGACCAAAGCATCCCTAAGTCCTCATATCTGCCACTTGTCCTCCACTGTCATAGATAAAAATGTGCTTGGGTTGCCAAACCGAGCACATTTTCCGAGAGGAAATCCGCAAATTGTGAGAGAGCATTGGTGACACCTTTCTATTAGTGCTCAAGGGCTCTGTGGGCCAGAACATTCTACTTAGTCCTAAGAACATTTTCTAGGGTAATGTACACATATTTGCTTATCATTTTTTTCCTTGATTGAAAGGCAACATGTATTCTATGGAAATTTTAGAAAAGTAAAACTATATAAAGAAATAGATAACAATTACCCAAAATTCATCTAGTTAGATCCATGTTCAGATTTCCACATGGTTTCTTCTATTGTTATTTCATTCTCATGACCAACTTTCCTTGCATTATCTTAATGAACTTTTATGATAACCCTGCACAGTAGCCAAAATTATTCCTCTCATTTAGTAGAAGAGGAAACCAAACCTGAGAAAGGCTAAGCAATGTCCTCAGTGTTCTTCTTTGAGATAATAATGAACAAATGTCTATCCGTCTTTTCTACAGAAGAATTTTCCATATTATCAAAAAGCTTTTTTAAATAACAGTTAAACATGTGCTAAGTAAGAGGGAGAGAGAGAGAGAAAACCTGATAGCAAATTGTATATGCAGCATAATATAAATCATGGAAAAAGTAAATACATATACTCATAAGAGAAAAAAGCCAGATGAAAATAAAATAAAAATATCAGCACTGACTATCCCTGGGTGGTAGATTTTATGTTCATCTGATCTTCTCTTTACTTAATTAGGTGTTATAATTTCTTTGCAATGAGCATATACTACTTTACAATAAGAATGTATATATCCTATATGCTTTTTGAGTCAGATCTCACTCTGTCACCCAGGGTGGAGTGTAGTAGCATGATCACAGCTCACTGCAGCCTTGATCTCCTGGGTTCAGGTGATCCCTCAGCCTCCCAAAGTGCTGGGATCACAGGTGTGAGCCACCATGCTGGGCCCCAAAATAATATTTTTTAAAAAAGCAACGGTTAATTTTTATGACTTCATAGTATTCTAAAATATTAAATAATCTGTTTCATCATTTTCTTATAGTTGGTCATTCAGACTGTTGTCAACTTCAGAGACAATAAATAACTCTGCAAGTACATAACTCTGATCTTGATTTAGGATCTGTACAGATTAAAATATCAATCTGTCACCTGGGAGAACACATTATATGAATGTGTCAGATTTCATTTAGCAAACTGTAGAAATTTTAATAAAAATTAAGCTTCAGCAGGTTATCTAAACCAAATTCATACTTTCTCCTTGGTGTTACTGGCAGAATATGATACCAATTTATTATAGACTGTAAATGTGGAAAAGCAAGGATAGCAGAATTCTCCTTTTAATAGGAGCCAAGACAACTTAAAGCAAAGCATCATCTCAAACCCACAGTTATTCTTCAAAAATAAATTGTTTTAATGTCATATGTTTTTAGAACAAATGCTCGCAAGTTTTCACTAGGTCTAAGCTGAGTGCCTCTGGATCCCAAACATTGTTTACTTAAGATCAGTATTCAAATTTATGTAATACATATATGTTTATCTAATACTCTGCACCTTTAAACCTAGCAATACTTTTTTATTGATTGGAGGAAAGATAGGAATGCTTTCACACAGGAAGACTCAGCATTCCCTCAAAGTTACATTCCCTCAAGGTCATTTAGATCTCATGGAATTTCTAATTTATTATTAGAATAAAATTTCTAATTTATTATTGAGGGTCACAATATTTGGGGTTTATTTTTTATCACAAATATATTTATTATTGTATAAATGCATAAAATAGTATAAAGATAATATAAAGATACACATATTGGTTTGTGCATCTTGGTAACTGAATGTACTTTGTTTTCACCAATAGTTTCCACAAGTTCATATAACACAGAAAGAATGATGGGCACTATACCCCTATTTTTTGGTACACCTTGTTCTTCTAATTCACAGTAAAAACAAGTAACTCCAGTTTAGTGAGAGTTAACATATATAAAGCACACAAAGTATATTAATCTTAAGTATGCAACTTGATGGTTTTTACATATGTATATTCCCGCATATCAAAATGGCTTTACAGAAAATTAATTACTCACAAGTTGTAATGATGTCAAATATTTTTTCCACCACAAATACTTCTGGTAGGCTGGTCCCAGTGCACACAGTCCATAGTAGAAATACATGACTACATGTACAGCTGTATTTAGGAAGGCATGGAATGTTCCCAAACCACCTGGAAAATAAAATTATTGTAACTTAGGGGCATTGTTCCTTAAAATAAAACTGATTTTTGTCTGAACTGAGATTTTAGTATAACTGTTTCTTAAATTTTAGTAGGAAGAAAAACGTATACAGAGGGTACCAAAAATGTATACCCTTTTTAAAAAATTTTTAATTTTAAAGATGTGGGTACAATTCAGGGTTAGGTATACAAATGTTCATTATGCAGGTACCCTAGTTGATGAGGTAATGTATATACATTTTAAGAAAGGAAAGAACTGTTTTAAAATTGTAATACTCAATAAGATGAATACAAGTCATATTTGACTTCTGCAATCACAAGAGGTGCTCAAAGTGGTTCCCATCAGCGTCCAGGCACTTCTGATTATGGCGACCATCTCTTAAAATGTGTACGCATTTTTTTGGCACCCCCAGTAAGAAAAATCAATTCTGTTAAACAGCCATCAAATTAGAGGAAACAGGGCAGTATATATAGTAAAATATAAGATACAAATCTTAGGAAGTAAATTAACATGTCTTTATTTTGTTACATCTTTTCTTTTTTTTTGAATTGGAGTCTCACTCTGTCGCCCAGACTGGAGTGCAGTGGCATGTTCACGGCCACCACAGCCTCAACCTGCTGGGTTCAGGTAATCCTTTCACCTCAGCCTTCCAAGGAGCTGGAACCACAGACTGCGCACAATGCCTGGTTAATTTTTTTAAAAATTTATTTTAGAGATGAGGTCTCACCATGTTGCCTAGGTTGGTCTCGAGCCCATGGGCTCAGGCAATCTTCTCACCTCGGCCTCCCAAAGTTCTGGGATGACAGGCGTGAGCCACTATGCCTGGCTATTTTGCTATATGTTAACCTTAAGGTGGTCTTTTAATTTGGGTTTACTTTAACAAACTTAGTTGAATTACCTTTTAAATATAATATATAAATAATTATAAAATTCATTGTTTAGTGAGAGTTAACACATATAAAGTACATTAATCTTAAGTATACAACTTGATGATTTTTCACATCCATATACATCCATGTAAACACCAAGAAGAAGATACAGAACATTTCCAACACCACACAAGATTCTCATGTGCCCCTTTCGAGAATGTATCCCCCCCCAAGGCAGACTTCATTCTGACTTCCGTCAACTATTAGTTTTGCCTGTTATTAAACTTCACATAAATGGCATTACATAGGACATACTTTTTTTTTTAGAAAGCAGGATTTATTGGGAGGACAGAAAGCTCCCACAGTGGGAGGGGCCCCAAGGGGGTTGTCCAGGATATACATAATGGTGTGAACATTAGTATTACATCATGTAAATGCATCATTAGTTATCTTTTCTCCTGCTGAAAAATATTTGGGTTGTTTCCAATTTGGGTATTCTGAAAAAAGCTGTTAAGAATATTTTTGTACATGTCATTGTGTGAAATTGAATTTATTTTTCTCATTCTCAATAATTTTCATTAAATAATTTTGGCAGTAAAGCCACTGGCTTTCATTAGTCAGCTATGCTAAATTTGCTTTAATCAATCACTGTTTTTCCAAAGTAAATATTAACTGTTAGGCCATCTTTGTTTACTCCTTCCATTTGAGTATGCCTTCCTATATTCGTTTCCTCTTCTAATTTCACAGCATCTTCTACTAACCAACTTCAACTGAGAAGTAAAGAGCACTTGAGAAAGTAAGAAAAGATCATTTCAATTGTCTCTAGCTGGACCAGCAGTACAGCAGAAGGGGTAATATGGTGTCTAGTTGACCATGGGAAAAAAGCAAACAAAAAATTCTTCCTAGGGTCTCTTTCCTGAGAGGAACAATCAAAAAGAATCTGTATTCTTTATGTACAGCCTCACGCAACTTAGTAATGTTGACCTGGAATTTTAATTTTTCTCTAGCATATTCTATTTTCTTAATTGTAGTATTCTTTAATAAATAAAGCAAGCCGGGCTCGGTGGCTCAGCCTGTAATCCCGCGCCTTTGGGAGGCTGAGGTGAATGGATTGCCTGAACCCGTGAGTTTGAGACCCGCCTGGGCAGCGAGTCCTTATCTCTACAATAAATCAAAAAATCAGCCGGGTGTGGTAGTGCATGCCTGTAATTCTGGTTACTCAGAAGGCTGAGGTGGAAGGATCGCCAGAGCCCAGAAGGCGAGGCTGCGGTGGCCGGGAGCAGCCACTGCACTCCAGTCTGGGCAACCAAGTGAGACTCCAACTCAAAAATAAATAAATAAATAAATAAATAAATAAAGCAAAACTTCATAAATTTAAACTAATTATGGTTGAAGAAGGACTGAATTCCAAGCACTATGAATTACAGGAAGTTTAAGTGAAAATACAAACTTGTCACTTATAATTGTCTAAGGAAATATGTCATAAACAGTTACATAGCATAAATTAATTACATTTTAATGACTATTCATAACTATAGCAATTCTCGGTATTTCTAGATACTAGCACTGCTAAGACCTTTCTTAAAATGACCTGTCTTAAATTTAAATAGTTAAATATTCTCCCAAATCCTACTGTGCTTCATCAACTTTTTCCTCCTCATTAGAGTAAATCAAATTTTAGCTAATCTCCCAATTACCACAATTTCAAGTCAGAAGGAACTAAATTAATAAAGTTTATTAACAACCTTCCAGCTTTTATTATTTACATTTGGATTAGTATGAATAATTTAATCCTAATGGTGTAAAAACATCTTTTCCAGGATAACTTAAAAATGGAATAGCTGTCTGCTTCCAATAGATTAGGAGTCACTCTACTTAATAGAAACACAAGCCAAATACCTCTCAAATTCATTTGTGTCTCGGCCACATGCAGTGGCTCATGCCTGTAATCCCCGCACTTTGGGAGAAGGTGGGAGGATCACTTGAGCCCAGGAGATCGAGACCAGTCTAAGCAACACAGCAAGACCTTGTCTCTACAAAAATCAAAAAATTAGCCAGATGTGGTGGCACATGCCCATAGTCTCAGCTACTTGGGAAGCTGAGGCAGAAGGACTACCTGAGCCCAGGAGGCCAAGGCTGTGGTGAGCCATGATCATGCCACTGTAATCCATCGTTGGTGACAGAATGAGACCCCAACTCAAAAAAAAAAAAAAAATCATTTGTGTCTCATAGACATATAAACATAGGAAATCTATTTCACCCTTGGTATGGAACTGTATCAGAGCCTTTCTAACTAAGACACGTCTCCCAATGTTTGGTAGAGGAGTGTCTATTTTCTATTTGAACATTCTCACTTTTAAATGACCTAAAATTAAGATCCTGTAGGCAGGAATTTAGCAAAGTACTAGTGTGGCTAAGAGTGTTTAGGAAGGCCTACTGATCAAAATAAGATATCAAATAAAATTAACATGTTTACTTTCTGGAGTTGTGATTATTTTCTGATAAGTTATTTTAGTAAGTTTATTTATAGAACAATCACATTAATTAGTAATTTTTTGTATTTTCTTTGGAGGGCTTTTCTAATAAAGTATTTACTAGGCTTGCTTTCTTCCCTATGATAATGGATCTGAAAACACACATCTCAGAAGGAGTTACAGGTTGTGCCACCATATTTTACTCCTTTGGTTTGGAAAAAATAAAGGAATCACTAGGCAATTATCAAAATTCTCTGTATCTCGTGAAGAGGGTATATGCATAATTAATATGAAAACCTATCACAGAAATATTTTCACCATACTACTCAAAAGAAAAACTGGATTGCTATTATCACAGCAAAGAGTGTAAAAAAAAAAAAAAAAACCCAGGAAATTAAATACTCGATAGAGATCAGCTGTGCTCACATTTTTGCAAAGAACAGTTTAAATCGGATAGTTTCATTCTAGGAATGGAAGCCAGGGTCAAACCACATTTCTGGAAATAGCTCTTGCTGCTGTGCTTGTCACGGAATAGGTATCAGGTATGCTGAACAAGTGCTTACTAGAATTTCACACATAGGACTGAACAGAAATGCCAACTCATAGAACAGACGGCAGAGAAGAAAGCATTATTTTCTACTATTTACATTCTGTAAGGAAGAATGGGGATTAAGGTGTGGACTAGAAATTCATTATAAAGTGACTGGTGTCCATAAACATGGCAATATTTAGAAAGTGAGGCATATCATATATTTAAATTTTTATTATTAAAAGGATTGCTAGTTTTTGAAATTCAAGTCTATCAATGGACTCAAACATAGAAATTAGAAAACTACTCAGCTCTACTCTGTAAATACAATTTATTTCTCCCATTATTGAACTAACAGATAGCCAATATAGAAAAATTGGAAAATTCAGAGAAGAGGTGGAAAAATAAAGAAGGGGAGGGAAACTGCTTGTTGAGTGCAATATCTTCGAATCACTTCTGTTTTTTATTTTGGGATAATGCCTTTCTATCTTTTTCCTTTTTATATTTATTTTTCCATGTTGTGATATGGTGTTTTGGTCTCATGGAGGAAATAGATAAATAAACTATAAGGGTGCAAAAACACCTTTTCCAACATACTTTAAAAATAGAATAGCCATCTATTTCTGACAACTTAAGTGTCAAGCTGCTTAACAGAGAGAATGAGTTAAATGCCTCTCAGTATCATTTTTGTCTCACAATTAGAAACACTCAAGTAACCATAACCACTCTATTAGCAAATGTTTGAGTACTTTCCAACTTTTCACTAACAAAAAAAGGTGTCAACATATATCACACTATAGAAGTAACTGAAAGGAATAATATGCACATGAAAGGAGACAGAAACATAGACAGGATAAGCAAAATAATGGAAATTAAATAATATAAAATAATATAGCTATCCTTGATTTGAGAAAAGGACACAGCTAGAAGTATCTTGTTTTAGTGTAAATTACATTTCTACATTAACATACATTGTAAGAAGCCTGGCATGGTGGCTCATGCCTGTAATCCCAGCACTTCGGGAGGCCAGTGCAGGAGAATTGCTTGAGCCCAGGAGTTTGAGACTAGCTTAAGTCTCAAACATAGCAAGACAAAAAATAAAAAAATTAACCAGACATGGTGGCATGCACCTGTAGTCCCAGGAGGTCAAGGTTCTGGTAGCCGTGATCATGTGATGCACTCCAGTCTGGACAAGACAGTGAGACTCCCACAAATAAATAAATTAGATAGATAGATAGACTAGATACATAGATCAGAGAGATAGACAGATAGACAGACAGATAGATAGATAGATAGATAGATAGATAGATAGATAGATAGATAGATAGATAGATAGATGGATGAAATCCTCAATAGATAAATGTCAATTTTGGGCAAGGAGATACTTTGTATACTAGAAAGTCTGATGCCCATAGCTATGGTAGAAAGCTCTTTTCCTACAGTTCACAGCCTTTATGGCTTCTCGGGGTCTGACATCCCCTTTCTGCCACTTGCTTATTCATGTCCTCTCCTGCTTTGAGATACACAGATTTTTCCCTCATGCCTAGAAAGTCTAAAAGCCACAATTGTGGTTCTTCTTTTCTTTTATTCTAATAGAATCAGAATGCCTAAAAGAGGCAAGCTATTCACAGAAAAGTTAAAGCATTGCCTAATATGAGATATAGGCCTACTTGAGAACTTCTTAAATTTAAGAAACTACAATACATAAATCCCCCAACCAAATTTTGCTAAGATAAGAACACGCCCTTGGGTACATAACTTCATAAAAACTTTAAGATAGGATAGAAGTACTTCCTGTTTCTCCAATTCTGGATGTTCAGAAGCCTAAAACCAAAATGAAACAAGCAAAAGAACCTATTTGCCAAGGCTCTTGATCCAAACTATTTTTGACCTTAAAAATAATATCAACACATTCTTTAAAATGGTAGGATGCTTTGGGAAGTTGGGATAACTGCAATTTAACATATCTTTGAAGAGCTGTTAGGGATTAGGGTGTGTGTCAGTTATTAGAAATTTGAAGGCAAACAAGACGTGGAACTTGAGATAAATATGCTAACTTCCTGGAAATATAAAAGGAATTGTTATCTAACTGTACTCCTATAAAGCCAAAACTTTTACCTTTTTGTTTATTTTTATTTTTTATTTTTTGGTCTATTATTTGCTTATTTAAAGATATTCAACAGCACTCTATGGGAAAAGATTAAAATCCAAATAAAACAACTAAAGAATACATGTAGAAGACTGTGTCCCAAAGTTATGGGTATCTAAAGAGCAGGGAAAATCTAATTAAGAGCCCTATGTTTACAATTCAGGTAATAATTAGTGAAAATTAGAAGTTTAACCAAAGTGACTCTTTGATTTTTTGAGTTTCTTGTAAACCACATTTAAGAATGAAATTTTTGTTTATAGCATACAGAAATGTTACTGTTGATAACACATGATCCCAAGTCTCCCTTGGATACCTGCAGCAAATTTGACTCCAAACCACCAGGTCCACGGCATGATGGTGTGATGGAAGACATGAAGGAAAGTCACTTGGGTATTTTTCTTACGCAGAACAAAAAAGACCTGAAATAATTTTAAAGATATCAAATTTATATAAAATCATGCGATAAGGTATTATCACAAAAATATGAGCAAAGGGCAAACTATTTCATAATTTACTTTGAAAGTGTTATACTACAGAATGCTTATAGATGCAGCTGATTCTCTAAGGGAAATCTCAAATGCTAACTAGTAAGAAGGAACTTAGGAAAGATGCCTATTGAGGGACCAATAAAAAGGTGAAAAGAATTTTATGCAGGCTTAAAGTCAAATATACAAAATGAAGAATATGGCCAAAAATTATTGAAAGAAACAATATATGTTTGAAAAAAAAAAAAACCCCAGTGAATTTTGAAGTGTATTGGAAAGCAAAGAGTCTTTAATTCTGAGGGCTGAAATTATTCTTCATTGCTCCCTAATAATACTTCCTACCAATTTGGATAAGGGAATAGGCAAAGAGGGCTTGCAACAAATCAAAAGTTAGCAAATTCTTATTAAAGAAAGATGAAGGGGAAATATGGAAGAGTTAATTTAAGAAATATAATAGAGAAGAAAGCAAAACTGCACAGAAGAAGTAAGAAGAGGAACAAAGGCAATATTCAGATTGGACAAATCCAGTGGTTTGTAGAACTCTACAACAAAAGAGTAGAATTTGAGAAGTAAATCTTCAAAATGTATTTCAAAACAAAATTCAGAATACCAGCGCTAAGTTAGACTTTTAAATACGAGGCTAAACAGAATAACACAAAGAAAAATATAGCAGTATGTGAGAAATGTCATTTAGAAAAGGACATGGAGGCAGCAAGAGTTTCCTTATGGAAGCTGGATTTGAGAACATGCAAAGCAGAAACAAGGACGCCATCATGCATTTGCTTTATGCACATGGAAGAAAGCCAAGTGAGGCAACAGAAAAAGGCATAAGCCAGCAATTTGGGTCCTAAGCCCAGTCAGTAGCAGCATTCCTCTGGGTCAGTCACTTCTTGGCTTCCAGAGTGAGAGTTTCTGGACTAGGCCAATGGTTCTCAGTCCTGGCTGCATATTACAATCTCCAAGAAAGTTTTTAAAAATACCCATGTGGAACTACAGGCATGCACTACCACACCCGGCTTATTTTTTGATTTATTGAAGAGATGAGGTCTCGCCGGAGCCCAGCAGGTCGAGGCTGCGGTGGCCGGGAGCGGCCACTGCACTCCAGTCTGGGCGACAGAGTGAGACTCCAACTCAAAAAAAAAAAAAACAAAAAACCCATGTGGCTGGGCGCAGTGGCTCAGCCTGTAATTCCAGCACTTTGGGAGGCAGAAGTGAGAGGATTGCCTCAGCCTGGAGGTTCGAGACCAGCCTGGGCAACTTGGTGAGACTTCATCTCTAAAATAAATCACAAAAAAAACTAGCCAGACGTGGTGACATGAATCTGTAGTTCCAGCTACTTGGAAAGTTGAGGTGGAAGGATCAACCAAGCCCAGCAGTTAGAGGTTGCAATGGCCATGAGCATGCCACTGCACTCCAGCCTGGGTGACCAGAATGAGACTCCAACTCAAAACAAAAACAAACAAACAAAAACCATGCTTGGTATCTGCTCCAGACCATTTAGCAGCAAATATCTGTAGAGGGGGGACCAGGCTTTTTGTATTGTTTTCCTAATGCATTTCATTCCATTGCAGCAAGAGAGCTGAGAACCACTAGACTACAGTTCTCATAATGTGGTCCCTGGACATCAACAACATAAGCAGAACAACAACATAAGAGAACTTGTTAGAAATGCAAATTATTTTGTTAAATTTTTGTGCCCCTAGTCAGCAGGAGAGAAGTGCAGATTCTTGAGCCCCACCCGAGACCTACTGAATCAGAAACTTTGGGGTGGGAGTTCAGCTACCTGTGTTATACAAGTCTTCCAGATGATTCTAACTCATGTCAAGGTTTGAGAACCACTGGATTCTATGTTTACTAAAAGCCCTCCCAATTCTAACATTATATGATCAGTCAACTGAGAAGGTGAAGCATGTTGAGATTTCCTACAAGAAATGCAGTGGTATATATTCCAAAGAGAGAACACACTTGTCAATCTCAGAGCCAAACTGGTTCCAAATAACTGAGATCCACTTGTCACAGGTATAATGAATATCCAGCTTTTCTAAAACTACTCTGGAGACAAAAACTCATGACTTTCTTCTCTCATCACAAACCCTAATCCATGGCACTTGCTTTTCCCACGACACAGATATCCGAGTTCAGAGGTGATCCCCACCAGGATATGAAGTACGAAGAGTTAGAGCCCAGTAAGAACAGACTTCAGAAAGGCGGTTGGAGACATTTTTGGCGTTACCCAAATTACTGATACCTCAGAAGTAACTTAACATCCTAGTGTATGAATTTTGAAGCATTTATCCTCCTGAAGGAGTATGAATGACAGTGGTTTGGTATGAAGAACCAAAGGTAAGAGGTTCTTTGTTCTTTACTTCCTGCACTTGATTCATAAAACAATTGTCATGCATCCACATAAAGATACACTGTTTGGGCCAGGTGCGGTGGTTCAGGTCTCTAATATCAGCATTTTGGGAGGCTGAAGTGGGAGGATTGCTTGAGCCCAGGAGTTGGAGACCAGCCTAGGCAATATAGTGAAACCTTGTCTGTATAAAAAAATTTTTAAAAATTAGCCAGGCATGGTGGTGTGCACCTGTAGTCCTAGCTACTCAGAAGGCTGAGGCAGAAGGATTGCCTGAGCCCAGGAAGCTGAGGCTGTGGTGAGCCAGAATCATACCACAAAGTGAGACAAAGTGAGACCTTGACTGAAAAAAAAAGATGCACAGTTTTGTGGTATATGTGATAGTTATATGCTTATCTTAATTAAATGGTAGCTATATTAAAAAATCTTTTTGAGTTTGCAAAATACTGGAAAAAAAATAAGCTTATCCTATCTATTCTCTAACATTACAGATAATAAAAGGTAAAAAAGAAAAAGTAGGTCTATCTGAGGAAGAGAGATAACTAAAGTTATCAGATAACTGAAACTATAACAGTTTATTGCTTTCATTGAAACTTCAAACATTTACCAAATGTGGTAACCACATACTCACAGTATCTAATAGCTCAATAAATTTGGAGAAGTAATAAAGCCAGCAGGTGCGTGCCATCTGCAGAAACACACACAGACATAAATGTATTTTATTATATTTTTTACATGGAAGAAAAGTTCATTTTTTAAATTTTGGTAAAATATACATAACATAATGTACCATCTTAATAATTTTTTAGTGTATAGTTTAGTGGCATTAAGTACATTCACACTGCTGTGCAATCATCACTACCATCCATCCATAGAACTCTTTTCATCTTGCGAAACTGAAACTCTATCTCCACTAAACAATAATTTCCCATTTCCCCTTCCCTCCAGCTCCAGCCACCATTTTACTTTGTCTTTATGAAGTCAACTACTCTAGGTACCTCACGTAAGCCAAATCATGCAGTATTTGTCCTCTTGTGCCTGGATTATTTTGCGTAGCATGATATCCTCAAGGTTCACCCATATTGTAGCATGAGTCAGAATTAACTTTCTTTTTTAAAGGCTGAAGAATATTCCCCATGGCCACTTGAATTGCTTCTACCAACGTGACTGTACAAATATCTCTCTGAGTCTCTGCTTTTAGTTCTTTTAGGTATATACCCAGAAGTGCTGGTTCTTATAATTCTATTTTTAATTGTTGAGACACTAGGTATGAATTTATTTTTAAATTCAAAAAGAAAAGCATTAATTTTCATTTTTCAGAAAACTATACACCTGACTTTCTTTGATTATTTAGTGCAATTTTTTCCCCAACAACATATAATCTGATAATTGAGTCATTTGTTTATTCTAAGTTCACATCCAATTTGCAGAGTCCAAAAAATGTTAACATCGAGTTACAAGTTTTTGCAAATAGAAACTTACCCTCAAAGCTGTGGGAGACCGGGAATAGTCAACAATTTCACATCGAAATGAATAACCTGTACCCCAGCCAGACATCACAAACTGCAAGAGAGCACACGCATATTAAAAGAAAGCATTTGCTCAACAGTCACAACACAGGTAGTTTTGACAGTGTCTGTTTATTATGTTTTCACCTGAGTCAGCAGTCAGTGCAGTGGAAAAGAAGGCTAGAACAATTAACAAATTACAAACACGCTTGATACCAATGCTTGATAGCAAGAATTTTTAAAGCCACACACTCATATAGCATTTGTAAACTGTGTTCTGACTAAAATATCCATCTCTTGGGATGGTTATTCTAATACAGAGAAAGAACAAAATACTAGGAGTGTTTTGCTTAAACAACAAATACTGTTAGGTGATTTATTCACTATATTGCCTAGGTACATTTATATATATGAGTGTATATAAGAGAATGCCTGGCTCCAAATCAGTCTTTTCAGGCAAATTCCAATATTTCCATTTAGTCAATAAGTAAATGGGCAAAATTCCTTAATATACTCATAAGGTGACTGCAAGAACAGGGCTTTTTCTGCCCTTGGCTAATGGGTGCGATATGAAGTGGTAGTTTTGCTTTGGATTCACATGACAAGTAAAAGAAGAAAATGCTATTGTTAACAATAAAAGTGCAATCTGGCAGGACTTAATTCCAACACACCCACAAAGTGACCTAAGGCTGCTGGTGAGAAGAAGCCTATTGTTGGTAAGTCTGAACTGTAACTCAAAGATTATATTGACATTCTTTCAGTCTGAAATGGAAAGGTCTTCTTTTAAAACAGTATCTGAAAAGGAAACTCCAAGGACTCTCATTTTAAATTAATGCCCATGTTAAATGGTTGGCTGAATTTAGGGTATGGACAATATGATCAGTTCTTCTCTCCTCTGACTTCTTATTTTCACAAGTGCCAACATCCTTCCTGTAATAATCATTTTTTGCTATTGAAACAAATTTTAAATTTCTACTATTAATTACCACTAAGCTAAAATTACAAACTTATGACAAGTCTAATTCTAAAAACAAAGGCTTACAAGGCATTATCAGAATATTTTAATGGTGCAAAGAAAAGAAACAAAGGAGAAGAACAACTATTAGATCATGCTATTTAAAAACACCCCACCCTTTTCTGATACTAGCTCCTATCTTGATTTATAAGATAATTTAATCACACTTTTAACTTGGTAAGTTATTAAATCTTGAAAATTACAACTCAGAAAAGTACTAGACATACATTCCACGAATGAGAAAAAAACTTACAAAAACAAGTCAACAGATTTTCCCAAAGGAACAAGAGAATGTAACACAGAAATGACATAATTCTCACTTTTCTTTGAGCAGGTTTAAAAAAAAAAGGAATAGCTAATTCTGTTTTACAAAACCTTGCTCTGACAGTGAGTATACCCATATTCTCTTGAGCTCATGTCCATTCTTAACTAATACAAGTAAGCTTCTAAGTACAGGCTATTTATTTGAACTGTGATAACTAATTCTCCACCTTCCCTTACCCCAAACTAGCACTGAGTTGAATAGAAATTGTGGAATTTGGTCTTATGTGGGGTCTTAACTGGCTTCTGTTTGTTGGTGTCTTACTGGTATCAAGTAATTAACACACTCAACCACTATAAAATAAGCCATTTGAGTTCCTTTAATCTGATCTTTTTCTCTTTCATCTTCTTCCTATTTGGTCTAACATCCTTAGTGCAGGTGTTTACTTTGTATACCAGATGAAATTCTACTCTGCACAAACACTGTGTTTGGATGTGTCACCACAGATGGTAGGTCGTGCTGCTGTTCAAAAGTCCTCATTTATTTTTCGTTTAAGTCTTTGCTTAAACAGAGTGTAGAAAATGTTTTCCTGATATTCAGTTTACAAAATTTCAACAGCCTGTGGCATTTTTTACATATATGTCTGTATTGCAGGCTATAAAAGAAAAAGTGTTAATTCATATTTGGCAGGTAATAAATCCTGAAACTGGCATATAAGTAAATCAAGTATTAATGGTGAATGGGAGATAGAAACCATCAAACTCAAATATTTCAAACCTTTACATTGTAATTGATAAATAATCAAAACTAGCTAGTTATGATTGGATTCTTTCTAAGCCTGAGAAACATACTTGGGGACATTATAACCAATAATACAATTAGACACAGAACCTAAGAATACCAGAGTGTGGAGGGACCTGAGAGACAGTTTGGTTCAATCCTGGCTTTACAACATGAGAGTACTGAGGCCTAAGAGGTTAAGTGACTTGATCAAAATCAGGCAGCTGGTTAGTAGCAGAACCAGGACTAACTAGTCCCTGATCTCTAGGCTTCTAGGTGGGCTCTTTGTTTCTTTGCTCCCATCTTTATTACTTTTTCCCTTTCAGTTGCTCATACTCCAGAAGGGACAGGAAGAGAGGCATGGGAGTTAATTTTGGAATAAAACAGAAGAGAAAGAGAAAGCAGCAGAGTAAATCCTAGCTTTAGGGAGGATTGTGAGAAATAAGGCCAGACTAGATTTGAAGTGATCTAATCAGGTGATCTGCAGCAAGAATCAGGTTAGAAGAATGCATGTGAAGGGGCTATGGTGTCAAGAAGGTCACAGGGGTCATGTTGGCCCAAATGAGGTCAAGGTATGCTACAGAGGAAGGAAAAAAGAGGATGAGGAAGTCAGCTAGGGTTGGGAAAGAAGCAAGGAATTCCAGAAAAGAAGATACATGGGGGCGGCTAAAGCAGGTTAATAGCACAGGGGGAGAGAAAGAATCCAAGAATCTGCTGTTGTGTCCTGGAAGAGCCCCATCTCTCTTAATGACAACAAAGGAACAGGCCTCCTTACCTGCTTTGAATGAGACTATGTTCTCTGTCTCCCCAAGGTCCAACTAAACTAAGCCAAAACAGTCCACCATCTTAGAGGTCATCAGAGCATGCAGAAACCAAAGGTTCCTACCATGATGATGACAATTCATTACAGAGTCAGCATAAGCTCTGATACCAGACAGACCTGCCTGGGTTCAAATATCATTCCTTCATTTTCCAACTATGTTGCTTTAAGTGACCAGTTCCCTCAAAACTAACATTTATGGATTCATTCAATTATATATTAAGGCTATGTGCAAGTCCCTGGATTGCATGTTACATTTTTCTCCTTACCTGTGAGATAGATTATATGAGGTCATCTAATGAGTTTATTGCTTGCTCTATATCTAGGATTAATTTGGCAAATATCTGCTCTAGTGAGATCAGTTTCTGAAATTCCTTAGATCTCAAAGGTTACCCACATCGTCATAACAAAAAACTTAATGCCAGATAAACAGGAAGACTTGGGCAATATTCTCCCATTAGGAATACTGAAGACACTTGCCTCATAACACATATACACAGAAAAGAGTACTATGAAAAAATTGTACGTTATCATCACTTTCTTGAGTTCAAAGGGCTTTCGATTCTCCATGAGCTTTGGTCCCAGAGAAGTGACAAAACAGACATAGACTCCCAGGAGGATGGTTTGTGGCAGAGGTGAGGACATGAGGAGCCAATCTTCGACTCTTGGATCTAAGAGAAAAACAATATGTGAATACACACCCACTTAGCCAAGAGATAACTGACAGCAACCAACTAAACGTGACCATCTAGATCCTAATGCTGACAGAGGACTATTTAGGCAATGATCATTAGTATCTTCAGGAAGGTGACAAGAAATCACCAGGAGCAGCCTGAGGCTAGAAATAGGGGGGTTATTATCATCCCTAGGCTTCAAAGGGCTAGGGAAGGTAGCAGTTATCAGATCCCAAAGAGAGTCACACGGAGAAGCCATCCGGGAGAGGAGCTCTGTTATGCACTAAATGTTTGTATTCCCCCAAAATGTATATGTTGAAATTCTAACCCCAAATGTGACAATATTAGAAGGCGAGGTCTTTGGGAGGTAATTAGGTCATAAGGGTGAAGCCCTCATTAATGGGATTAGTGCTCTTATAAAACAGAGCCTAGGGAGCTCTCCTGCCCTCTTTCCATGTGAGATACAAGAAGATAGCAGTCTTTAACCAGAAGAGGGCCTTCACCAGAACTTGACTGTGCTAGCATCCTGATCTTGGACTTCCATCATCTGAACTGTGAGAAATAAGTTTCTGTCATGTATAACCACCTAGTCTTTGGTAATTTGTTACAATAGTCCAAATGAACTAAGATAAACCATGACCGTAAGTCGAGGGAATCAGCTAACTCAAGACAATTCTACAAGTAAGACACCAGAGGAAGAGATAGTCCAACTCCACCCTCCTCCCTATCTCCAAGCTCCTGGAGTTGAACCTAGCTTCCATCGGCTGAACCAAATCAGAAACCAGAGGGCAAAGAGCTAGCTTCGGGATACAGTCTTTACTGGTCATTCTCTAGGGCTCAGCACAATGCAAAGTAGATCTAGAGGAGAAGACACCCAGCAACATCCCACCATCCATCTATAATCACTATGAACATTTTAGTGTTTTTCCATCCAGACATTCTTTTATGTATACAAATATGCTTGTTTTTGTTGCTTAAGTTTCTTCTTTTCCCAAGAAAATTGGCATACTTGCACATATACTGTATCACAGAATCATGAAGTTGAAAGGAAATTTAGTATCTTTTTTTTTTTTTAGTTGGAGTCTCACTCTGTTACCCAGGCTGGAGTGCAGTGGCACACTCATGGCCACCCCAGCATCAACCTGCTGGGCTCTGGTGATTTTTCCTTCTCAGCCTTTCAAGTAGCTGAAACTACAGGCACACGCTACCATGCCCAGTCAATTTTTTATTTATTGTAGAGATGAGGTCTTGCCAAGTTGCCCTGGCTGGTCTCGAACCCGTGGGCTCAGGCAATCCACTCGCCTCAGACTCCCAAAGTGCTGGGATTACCAGCTGAACCACTGAGCCCAGCAAGCTTAGCATCTTCTAAGTACCCAAAGTGTGGGTTCTAGGTATCCAAAATGTGGGCTAACCAATCTGATATTCCGAGCAAAAAAAATGTACTGGCCTCATAACAATGTAAACAGAAATTCACTTGATCACTGCCAGCTACAGGCCAGCAGAGTTGGATCAATTAAAAATTGTAACTCGAGATGAAATGTGATTAATTCTATAATCTCAGGTAGTTCAGGTATAATTTTCCTAAATGGCCTCATGATGCCAGAACATGATGAAGAAATTTAAGCAAGGATAAGTATCCAGGAACATCTGACTCAAAATTAACTGACCTCAAGACACTAAATATCATGACTTTTATCAACTGGAAAAGAAGAATGGGGAGAGCAACTGTTGCTCATTTAAACTGCTAATGATGTAGATAGTTACTGACAAACTCTGACAAACAAACTCCTACAAGTCTAACTTCCTACTCACAATTTCTTCAATAGAAGTTCACAATTGATAACTCACTTGGCCTTTATTTTAGTGCTAGAGAGCTTACATCTGGCAGTTGGCTGTGCATGGCTTTAGCTAGTAAATATGATTTACTCTGCATTCAAATGGGTCATCTTGAAAAATACCGGCAGATGCCCTTATTCTAGTCAATCAATCAATCAATTAAGCCAAAGCATCAACAGTCAGCTCTAAAAAGAATCCCAGGACATTTAGTAACTTAATATATGATTAAGGAAGCTGCATGTATAAGCAGGGAAGGGATAGATTATTCAACAAATGTATAGGAAAATTGACTGCTTGGGAGAAAAATATGTTTTTTCTTTTTCTTATATCCTATACAACCCATGTTCCAAAATATGCAATGGAAGCAAGATATTTAAAGAATTCCTGCAAAAAGAAGGAAAGAGGCTACTGGAATGCAGGATTAAACAAACAAGCTGCTTTACTACAAGATTTCCTCATGCTTCATGTTCATTATGAATTGCCAAGATGGGGATGGTGATATGCAACATTCTCCAAACTTCTTTGGCCATGGAACACTGATTTTCCATAGAATGCCATTTAACATCTTATAGAACTAATGCTTTTTAGAGCAAGTTTGGAAAATACAATCATTTGCAAAAATAAGCTTGTAAATTAAACCATAGAAGATTAGGCAGTGATAGAGAAAGATAAACCAGAGCACATTATTATGAGATATAGTAAGGAAGAAGAAAACATACAATTCTATTATTGGCTAAACACAGGGAATGAAAGATAGGTAGAAGTTAAGAAAAATGCTCAGATCTTTTGTTTAGATAGCTATATCATCACTTAGATTGGGAACACAGGATAAGGAGCAAGGTTGGTCAAGGAGAGAAGGCTTATATTTGGGAATATCTTACATTTATCTTACAAAGTAATTACATTTTGCCAATAAAACATTTAAGATTTCCATAGAAGCTGAATATATGGATCTCGAATTAGGAGAGAGATTTGGGCCTAAGATATAGATCTGGAGGTTGTCATCGCATAAATGACAAACAATAAAAGCAATGAGACTAGGTTTTTAAAAATGAGAAGAGTAAGGAGAGTAAGTGCTCAAGTCAGAATCCTAAGGACTCAGTGCTCACAGGTAGAACAGAAGAAAACTGTAAAGAAGACAGGGAATGGCTATAGAGATAGAAGGAAAACCGCAAAAGTGACAAATCCTAAAGCCAAGGGAAGAGTAAATTTTTGGAGGAAGTCAAAGTATCAAATGATCAAATGTGGCAGTGAGGGAAAATAAAATGTGGACAAAAAAGTGCCACCAGATTTAATAAAGGAAGTCACTGACATACTTAGCACAAACAACTTTAGTAAAGTATCATGCATAAAATAGAAATTCAAAAAGGTTTCTGAGAGACACTTTTAAAAACACCAAGTTCTAAAATTTTAGAAACATTTTCTCCTATCAAGATTTGTCACAGTTTTAAATCAGAAAAAGCTTTGAAATCAGCTATCCAGGAACATGTCACTGAAATATTTTATTGCTTCTATTAGTCCCCCTCCTTCCTTTTAACAATGGCAAGTTTCTTAGGATATCTGGGTGCCATGTGCAATTAAAGTGGCTACAAAGATCCTTGCTATGGGTCTGTATGTCACAAAGAAAGTTTCATAGATAAAAGTTGTCACAGAACTAGGGACCAAGGTATAGAGTAAGAAATGATCAAACTTTGATGGATTTTTTTCTATAAGTGGGTACTACAAACCTTAAATACATGAACATCATAAACCATATTACTGGGGTTTTTTTCCTAATGAAATAAGGACTAGTAAAAACAGTACCAAATGAAGAACTCTGGAAGGATGCTAACATAACCGCCTTTGCTTGGTGAGAGTTCAGATGACTTCTGTTTTTTTCTTTTCCTTATAAGCAATTTCAAGTGATTCTATTATTAAGTCACCACATATATGGTTAAAAACTAGGTTAAGTGTCAGTAGAAGAATTCCTGAATTAGAGATATATTTTATTTTATTCTTTCACTGACTCGGTGGGGAGAAAAAAAGTCAGATGACATCATCTCTCTATTCCTCCTGTGGTAGTGGTAGAAAGAAAATAAGCCAGGAAAAGCATGCTGAGCTGGCGCAGGAAGCTGAAAAAAAATTTTTTTTAAGAAATGCTTTTTCCTGTAATTTAATATTCTCAGCACACATCTTTTCTTAAAGTTCTGTGAGTGACTTTCAAGCTCTGTAGATAAAAATTAATTATGGGAAAACCTGGTTAATTTAATTGGATGTTATTTTGAAAGCAAATAATAAAACAAAATACCAAGCTTTTAAAATCTTTTTTCAGCAAAACTCTGGAGTCAGACAGTCTTCATTCTGATTTTGGTTCTTCCACTGACTCTTTAGGTGACCTAGGACAATTGACTAAACTTCTCCATACTTAGTTTCCTCATCTGTAAGTTGGGCATAAAACAGCATGCATTTCATAGAAGACTAAATGAGTTAGTACATGTAAAAAGCCTATGTGCTCATAAGCTTGCTACTGTTATTACAGCTGATCTCAATTCTGCCAACACAGCCAAAACACCTCTGGTGTATTTAAAAGTCAAATGGGCTAACTGAAACACAATCCTAGGGGATGAGTTCCAGGCATTCATATCTTTATTTAATGGGCAAAGGACCTAAAGAGACATTTCTCAAATGGTCACAGATATATGAAAAAAATCTCCAATATCACTAATCATCATGGAAATGCAAATTAAAACCACAAAGAGATATAGCCTCCTACCGGCTATTTACAAAAAGACAAAAGATTGCAAGTGTTGGCAAGTATATAGAGAAACCCTTTTACATTGTTGTTGGAAATGAGCCATTATGCACTTATTAATAAGTACTCCAGCTAGGCTCGGTGGCTCAGCCTGTAATCCCAGTGCTTTGGGAGGCCAAGGTGAGTGGACTGCCTGAGCCCGCGGGTTCGAGAACTGCCTGGGCAACTTGGCGAGACCACATCTCTACAATAAATAAATAGATAAATAAGCTGGGCATGGTAGCATGTGCCTGTAGTTCCAGCTACTAGGAAGGCTGAGGCGAAAGGATCGCTGGAGCCCAGCAGGTCAAGCTTGCAGTGGTCCAGTCTGGGTGACAGAGTGAGACTTCAACTGAAGAAAAAAAAAAAAGTACTCCATTATTATGGAGCTTCCACGAAAAACTTAAAACAGAATGATAATGCTGTTTGATAATGCTGACATGATCCAGCAATCCCACTTCTGGGTATATATTCAAAAGAAATGAAGTCAATATGTTGAAGAGATGTTTGCACTCTCATGTTCATTGTGGCATTATTCACAATAGCCAAGATATGGAAACAACTGAAGTGCCCATCAGTGGATGAATGGATAAAGAAAATGTGGAAAATGTACAATGCAGTACTATATTCAAAGAAGGAAGTCCTGTCATTTGTGACAACATGGATGAACCTACCCCATAAATATATACAATTATAATTTGTCAATAGATATTAATTTTTGAAAAGCTGCAGAGGTGATCATGATGTACTGTCATAGTTAAGAACCAGGGGTTTAGTACGTGACCAAGTTTCCTTTACCTACATTCAGGGCTGCAGCATCCCTCCCTACTAGGTGCTCTGCAATAGTCTTTTACGTTGTTTCTCTGCCTCCTGATCCAACAGCTACATGGGTCTTCTATACAGCTGCCAAATTTTCTTTCCTCTGCTTAAATTAGCTCTTCCTTACCAAGCAAATACAGTCTTGAGTGAGTCTCTGGCCATTGTTCATGACTCTGGCTATTGTTCACTTTTCCTAACTTCTCTCTCAGCAACAGCTACACCTTTCTGAATAGTGAGTCCACTTCCACATGAGGTCATGGGTATAAGAGGCCTGCAAGTCAGGTGGATGATGCCTTGATATAAGGGTGTAGAAAGGGCTGCCAGACAACATTTAAAGTTAATTCTGACTCAGTCTGATCCCACAAGTACATTAGGTTCGGGGTGAGATGCTCTCTGCTTTCCCCAGAGACAAAGGCTAGCAGTGGGAGGTATGTTCCATGTACCTTCTGTTTGGCATCAGAATTGGTTTAAGTGTCATGAGTAGGGCCAAGGTGGAAGCAGAGGATGGGAAGGCAGGCTGTCTGAGAGTCTTCACCCCAGTGATTACCAAAGTTCGGGCTTATCACTAGCTTAATAATTCCATTCTGAGTGTCCCAGAGAGAGAATACAGAATATTATTGGGCTTACATAGAATATCCCATACACAGAATATTAATGAGCTTTTCCATCAACCACCTGTAAGAGTGTTCTCTTCTGAAGTAGCATGTACTAGCTCAAAGAATACACCCTTTAAAATTTCAAGCACCAATAAAACAAGCTGAAGGAAAAAGCAAACAAGTACTTTAAGTACTTTTGAAGTACTAAAGGTTCAGAATGGCAGCAATCTAACTCCTACTCCTCCTTCTTGCACAAAAAGACCACAACTAAGTCTGAAAAATCATCCAAATACAAATAAAGTTGTATTGTAAACATTAAAGTCTTTTTTTTTCATTTCTCCATAGTCCAAACTGCTATTATAGTATTATTTCAAAATCTGACATTTCTCATCTAAGAAGCATAATAAATCCTCTTGTAGCTTAAGAATTAATTAAACCATTTATTTCTGAAGTAGTGGAATTTTCCACAAGAAGTAACAATGCATGCGTACCACTTCTCTAGCAATCAGAAAACCAATGAATGTCAGTAAGTTTCCCTAAGGCTACTCAGGAGTAGGGCCAAAGCCAAGAGTACACTTGAAATTCTTGGCCCTTGATCATGGGTTCAAATATTCTGAGGGTAAGCAAAGTAAACTGGCCAGAAATGATTTCTAACAGTTTTCAGAGATCAATACAACACTAAGTAGACGGGGAAAACTCTTCTGTTACACCTGACAAAGTTTTCATAAAGTTGTAAATCTCAACATAAAGCATCTTTATCCTGCTAGACCATAATAGGAAAAAAAGAATGTGAAGAAAAAATGTTTAAAGAGATATGCTATATTAAAAATATTTTATACCCTGAGACGTTCCCAAAGTCCTTTATCAGTGCAAGGAGGTTTCTGACAGATTCTCTTGGGTTTTTGAGGTACAGAATCATGTTGTCTGCAAAAAGGGATAACTTGACTTCCTCTTTTCCTGTTGAGATACCACACATCTCCTCTTGTCTGATTGCTCTAGCAAGGACTTCCAAAACTACGTTGAAAAGGAGGTGAGGCAGTGGGCATCCTTGTCTTGTTCCGATTTTCAGGGGAAACAGTTCCAATTTCTGTCTGTTTAGCAGTATGCTGGCTGCGGGTTTCTCATAGATGGCTCTTACTATTCAAGGTTTTTTATCAAGAATGGGTGCTGGATTTTATCAAAAGCTTTTTCTGCAACTAATGATATAATCATGTGGTTTTTGTTTTTACATCTGTTGATATATTTAATTTTACTTATGATCTTGTGAATGTTGAACCAGCCCTGTATCAAGGGGATGAAACATACTTGGTCATGGTGGACGATTTTTGAGATGTGTTGTTGGATCCAGTTTGCTAGGATCTTGTTGAGAATTTTAGCATCTATATTCATCAAGGATATTGGCCTGTAGTTCTCTTTCTTTGTTGGCTCTTTATCTGGTTTGGGTATCAATGTGATATTAGCTTCATAAAATAATTTGAGAAGAGTTCTGTCTTTCTTGATTACCTGGAATACTTTCAATAGAATTGATATCATTTCTTCTTTGTATGTTTTGTAGAATTCTGCTGGAAAGCCATCTGGTCCAGGGCTTTTTTGTATAGGTAGTTTTCTTATGACATAGTCAATTTCCTGGATTGTTATTGGTCTATTTAGGGTCTCGATTTCTTCTTGTTTCAACCTGGGGCGGTTGTGTGATGTCAGAAAGTCATTCATTTCCTTTAGGTTTTCGAGTTTGTTTCCATACAAGTTTACATAGTAGTCTCTGATAATCTTTTGCATTTCTTTGGGGTCAGTTGTGACTTGATCATTTGCATTTCTAACTGTGTTTATTTGGGCTTTCTCTTTCTTTTTCTTGGTCAGTCTAGCTAGGGGTCCATCAATCTTCTTTATCCTTTCAAAGAACCAATAACTTGTTTTGTTGATATTTTGCATTATACTTTTGCCTTCTATGTCCCAAATTTGGGCTTTTATTTTGGTAATGTGGATTCTTCTGCTGAAGTTAGGGTTTCAGTGATCTTGCTTTTCAAGCTTCCTTAGGTGATTTGTTAGGCTGTTAACTTGTGATCTTTTCATTCATTTTCTGCAAGAATTTGGCAAAGTCTCAGGATATAAAATAAAATGTGTAAAAGACAGTTGCGAATACACCAACAATAAACAAGCAGAAACCCAAATAAAAAGCACACTCCCATTTGCAATAGCCACAAAAAAACAAAACAAAACAAAAAAAACAACAAAGTACCTTGGCATCTTCCTAACCAGAGATGTGAAAGACCTTTACAACAAAAACTACAAAACACTGCTTAAAGAAATCATAGATGACACAAACAAATGGAAAAATATTCCATGCTCATCGACTAGAAGAATTAGCATTGTTAAGACGTCCATCCTACCCAAGGTAATCTACAAACTTATTGCAATGCCCATTAAATTACCGGCAGCATTCTTCTCAGACTTGGAAATGACAATATAGGAATTCATATGGAAACATAAATGAATAACCAAAACAATCCTCAGCAAAAAAACAAAGTGGGAGGTATCATACCCTCAGACTTTAAACTTTATTATAAAGCTACAATAATCAAAATAGCCTGGTATTGGTACAAGAACAAGCATATAGACCAATGGAACAGGATAGAGATTCTAGAAGCAAAACCTCAATTTCTCAGCCAACTCATCTTTGACAAAGTCTTCACCACCAACCACTGGAGCGAGGAGAACCTATTCAGTAAATGAAGCTGGGAAAACTGGCTGACCACATGTAGAACATTAAAACAAGACCCCTACCTATCACCATACACAAAAATCAGTTCTAAATGGATCAAAGACCTAAATGTAAAGCCTCAAACTATAAGAACCTTAGAAACTTCAGGAGACACCTTATGGAAATTGGAACTGGCAACCAATTCATGATCAAAACCCCAAGTGCCCATGCCATAAGAGATAAGACAGACAAGTGGGACCTCATCAAACTGACAAGCTTCTGCAAAGCCAAAGAAACCATCAAGAGAGTGGGGAGACAGCCCACAGACTGGGAAAAAATATTTGCCACCTATGTGTCTGACAAAGGTCTAACATCTAGGATCTATAAGGAACTCAAATGTACTGAAAAGAAAAAAACAAACAGCTCCATCATAAAGTGGGCAAAAGATATGAATTGACACTTCTCAAAAGAAAACATAAGAAGTCAACAGATACATTAAAAAATGCTCAGCCTCACTAGTCATCAAAGAAATGCAAATTAAAACCACAGAGATACCACTTAACTCCAGTCAGGATGGCCATCATCAATAACTCAAAAAAACAACAGATACTGGAAAGGATGCAGGGAAAAGGGAACACTTCTACACTGTTGGTGGGAGTGTAAACTAATACAACTCTGTGGAAAATAGTTTGGCAAGTCCTAAATGATCTAAAAATCGACCTTCCATTCGACTCTGCAGCCCCCCTACTGGGAATATACCTGGAGGAACTCAAATCACTCTATGAAAAAGATACTTGCACACACATGTTTATTGCAACATTGTTCACAATAGCAAAAACATGGAACCAACCATGCTTCCCATCGAAAAAGGACTGGATAAAAAAAATGTGGTACATATACATGATGGAATATTATGCAGCCACAAAGAAGGACAAAATTATGAACTTCACAGCAACTTGGATGGACTTACAGTCTATAATACTGAGCGAGCTATCACAGAAACAAAGAACTGAGTATTACATGTTCTCACTCATAAACGAACCTTGAACAATTACTGCAATACTATAAGAAAAGGATTGGCAGTAGTGGGAAACTGGGGAGGGGGAGCGCATCTCATCAACAAAGGTACCTGCATAATGACCTTGAATTGTACCCCACATCTTTAAAATAAAAAATAAATTTAAGATAAAATTCTCTATCATCTGTAACAACCACCACCAGTATTTGTATTGGGACACTTCCCAAATAGTAGAGTACTTTTATGCATATGATCTGGTAGCTAGTATATGCTATTCTCACCTATGTTTCACTAACAAAGAAACTGAGACTCACAGATGAGAAATAATTTGTTCACAATCACCTAGATAATCTACAGAAGTGTCAGACCTTCAATATAGGTTTTCTCATTCCACATCCCCATGTCCTTTTCTCTCTCAAGGCTTCAAATTAGCAAAGCTTCAGATAAGGGCATTCCCCTCTTCTCCCCACCTATTTCCTCTCATCTTCCTTACACTTTTTGCAAGGCTGTTTCCAGCCCTCTGTCATTCCTTTTTCTGTTCTATTATTACTCAGCTTTTCACTTTAGGTATTCCTAATAAAAAGTAAAGAATTGATCCATAGATAAAAATGGAAGTGGAATTCTAAAGTAGCTCATAGTAAAACATTTTGAACTTCTAGGACTATATAGATATCATTTTCTAAACCAATTTGGCTCTTGAATTAGGATATTGATTATCTGAGTCACTTGGATTCTTGCATTTGGAGAGTGAATAGCAAGAGTTAGATAGCAAAATATCTGTTCTTCTAAATAGCTATTTCAAAAACTGAACCCAAATCTACATTGTTCCTAAGTCCAAATGATGAGAGTTCAGGTAGCAAGATTTACCTCTATTTTGAAAAGAAATTAAAATACTGGTATTTAAATTAAATACTGAATTTATGAGAATTATTGTAAACCTTCAGAAAAGAATGACTTCTAAAGAAACTTACATCTTCCCTATACCATTACATAAGTTGAAAAAATAAGAAGGAAATATAGAAATAGTCACTTTCCATCCCCCACCAGAGTGAAGCTTCTCTATCTATGGGATACTTACAAAGATCCTTGGCATTCTTCATGGGCAAAACTGTTGGGAACTTTTTTTTTAGTGAAGTAAAATTGGTCTTCAACAGTCTACTGAGAAAGATACCAATTATGAAACAGTGGATCTTTGATGAAATCCTTGAAAACTGGAAAATAATTTCAACTGTAGTGGGTGCCAAGAGGCAGTATTTCTTCCTCTCAAATTTGATGGTCATGTAGTTTCTGGTTGACAGGTTAAAAGCCAATCTCAGACAGTGATGATGGTGCTACATATAACTCAGTAACTCAAAAATAACTCAAATGTTAAATATCAGAGTATTAATAATAATCAGAAAAAATAGGTTCTAGCTATTTTCTGCCATCAAGTAACCATGACTTTGGGAAGGTCCCATCTCTGGGTCTTCAACTCTAAAATAAGGCATTAGCTTTGATGATATATAAAATCCATCTCAGCTTTATTTTTTTATTTTTTTATTTTTATTTATTTATTTTTTTAATTAATCAGTATTTTTATTATAGTTTTGTGGGGTACAGTTAAGGATTAGGTG
>NW_007249749.1:356261-414563 GCF_000164805.1 Carlito syrichta
TGGTTTGAGGTTTTACATTTAGGTCTCTGATCCATTTGGAGTTAACCTTTGTGCATGGGGATAGATAAGGGTCCTGCCATCTCAGCTTTAAATGCTCATCTGTTTTAACATTTTTACCTTTGTTTTTTAAACTTTTTTTTAAAAACTTTTAAAAATAGCTATAAAAGCACATATCTGTTGTGGTTAAAAAATACAGACAAACATAGGTATATAAATATTACTCATTATCCTACAAATTACTTATAATCTTACCACCCAGAGATAAATGCTAACTCCCATGAAATAAATATATGGGGCATTTTATAACCTGCTTTCATTTAAGATATTTTAAATTGCTTGCTATGGCATTAAATATTCTCCTAAAACATTGACTTTTTTTTTTTTTTTTTAAATAAATGAGCAAGGGGAAAAAGCAGGCATCTCAGAATCACTCAGGGGTGTCTCATGTAGTCATCATTCTCAGTTCTTTCTGATAGACTTCTGGGGACTGTGGCTCTTTCATTCAAAAATCATCATGGACAGAGCCACTGCTGGCATTAACTGTACTTCCTTTAGGAGGATTGGAGCAAAAGAAAGTCAAAGTCAGTTCAAATTACTTTTAATTGGGTGCTAAGTTAGAAGTATCATTGTTCATTAAGAAGCAGTTCCCAAATCATTCTACAAAAAAGATACCTGCACACGTGTGTTTGTTGCAGCTCTATTCACAATAGCAAAAACATGGAATCAACCATGTTGCCCATCGAAGCTGGACTGGATAAAGAAAATGTGGTACATATACACAATGGAATATTATGCAGCCATAAAGAAGGACAAATATATGAACTTTGCAACAACTTGAACGGATTTGGAGTCGATCATACTCAGTGATCTATCACAGAAACAAAGAACAGAGTACCATATCTTCTCACTCATAAGTGGACCTTGAACAATTATAACACTATAAGAAAGCATTTAGCAGTAATGGGAAACCGTCAGGGGAGGGAGGGTAGGATTGGCAGTTGATGGAAACTGCTAGTGGGGGAGGGGCATACCTCATCAACAAGGGTACCTGCATAATCAACGTTTGTATACCTAACCCTGAATTGTACCCTACATCTTTGTAATAAAATATAAAAAAAAGAAAGAGAATGAAAAAAAAGAAATTTAGCATTTTTTCCATGAGCCAATAGCTTTGTGCCTCATGAAAAAGTTCAATATAAACTTTTCCTATTTGGATATATGTTTTTACATAAGTATTTGACAAATCCACAATTCTCCAACATTTATTAAAATTTCTACTTATTCACATTTGCATTAATTTATGTATTGATATTTAATCTTTGTCATTCTAATGAATAAAAACGAATATCCAATTGTTAAAAAAAAGTTCCCTTCCCTAGATATTTAGATTATTTCCCACCATTGCAAACATTGTAATGAATATCTGTGTAGCTCTATCTTTATACATATCTGTAATGAAACCGTTGACACATCTTCTTTGTTAACAAGCAATAAGGAACTGTTAAGTTCCAAAGTCTCTCATTCTGTTCCAGTGAAATCCTATTAAATATGGGAATGTGATATATAAAGGAAGGATAAGTCTCAATTAGGAAATTTGAAGGCCAGGTACAGTGGCTCATGCCTGTAATCCCAGCACTTTAGTAGGCCAAGGTAAGAGGATTGCTTGAACCCAGGAATTTGAGACCAGCCTAGGCAACATAGCTAGACCTTTTTATTTTAAAAAAAATAAAAGTTAGAAAAAGGAAATTTGGTTACTTACCAGCATCTTTGATCCAATTATCGTAAAGACGCACAGTCCTTGATGTAAGATCACTGAATGCCATTTTCCACAGGATTTACTGGCTCTTTTAATGAACTATTCAATAAAACAAAACAGAAATGAGTTTATGATCTATAAATGCAAATAAAGTCAAACGCATAGTAATACAATATTTAAAATGCTAAAAATTTAATGTGAATAACTGGCAAAACAATAAACTTCTACCAAGGGCAAATGCATTCGTGAATCATTTAAAACCCTAATGCAGTTGCAAATATTTCAGATTCTCCACCCTTCTAGGAACCCTGCTAACTTCACTGAAAGAGGCTGGCATTCTATGTGCCAGATACAAATGATTCCAAGGACTTTCAAAGGAGCATCTTCCTTTTATGGAGACAACATAGATCAGGAATGAACATGCAGTGCTGAAGTAAAAACTCCAAGAGAAAAAAGTCAAGAAGATATACAAACTTTTTTTTTTCATTAAGCCGTTCCATTCTAGGAAAGATACACAAACTTTCAGAGAAGGCATATCAATCCTAGAATTAGAGCTCTTCTTCAGACCTCCTAAGGTCATCTATGTGCAAATTTTTACCACTTAAATGGAATAGAGACAGAAAGAAGGAGGGAAAGATCTGTAAGAGCCAAGAAGAAGCTGATTCATTCATCTGGACAGATAGACAAGAATAATTGGAAAAAGAAGTCTTCTGGAAAAGAAGACCAGTGAGGAGAAACCAACCTCATCATAATTAAGAGGTATTATAAATCTTCAATAATTAAAACAGTGTGGCACTGGTATATGGAGAGTCAAACCAATGGAACAAAACAGAACATCCAGAAATATACTAAGTGTATTTGGGACTTAGAACTATATTTCAGTAATTCTAAGATGTATGCCTTGCCACATTTTTACATCTCTGGAATCAGGGTATGCCTTACAAATGGATGATGTGTTATAAAATTACTGGTATATTTGATTCAAAGTCATGTTGTAGAAAGATAGGAAAAATTCTGCAGATTGATGGTGGTGACAGTTGCACAACAATGTAAATGTACGTAATGTTACTGAACTTGGTTAAAATGGTAACTATTTCAATTAAAATATACATTTAATGGTAAAAATAAAATGCATATTTTACCATTATTTTAAAAATCCTTTAGGGTTGCCACAGGAAAATTTAGACTTTCTTTTAGCATTCTAAAACAAAGCCATTTTATTTATGTAAATATAAATAAAATCAATATATATATAACATATGGTATATGATACAGGTGGCATCTTAAATCAATGGGCACCAAATTATCAGCCACTATTCAATAAATGGTGTGTTACAACTGGGTAGCCATCTGAAAAAGTTCAATTCAAACATTCTATTATAAGCCAAGATAAACTCTAGGTGCATCAAATATTTAAATCAGAAAAATAGAACCATGAAAGCACTAGTTTACAAACAGGGAGAAGACTTATAAAGTCTTAAAAACCTTGGAATGGGAAAGATGTTTCACTAAAACTGAACATTCAGAAGACATAAGAGAAGGCTAACCAATTAAACCATAAATGACAAACAGTAAAAAATATGTTCAATTAACATCACAGACAAGGGCTACTCTCTCTAATATATAAGGAGTTTATAGAAATTAATAAAAGAATTGTAAGCCAAGAGGAAAACAGGCAAAATTCACAGAAAAGGAAATACAAATGGCTCTTAAAACATATGCAAAGTTGCTTAACTTTAATAAGAGGAAGAAACCTGCAGTATTATTTACCTATTAAATAGGTTCAAATCCAAGCATTTATTAATCAGATGTGCCAAAATCCAAAAACATTTTGACTCAGTCGGCAGGACTATGGGAAATTCTCTTCTTCTTCTTTGTTTTTTTTTTTTTTTTTGAGTTGGAGTCTCACTCTGTCGCCCAGACTGGAGTGCAGTGGCCGCTTCCGGCCACCGCAGCCTCGACCTGCTGGGCTGTGGCGATCCTTCTGCCTCAGTCTTCCAAGTAGTTGGAACTACAGGAGCGCGCTACCACGCCCAGCTAATTTTTGACTTATTGTAGAGATGAGGTCTCACCAAGTTGCCCGGGCGGGTCTTGAATCCACGGGCTCAGGCAATCCACTCACCTCAGCCTCCCAAAGCACTGAGATTACAGGCTGAGCCACCGAACCCAGCTGGAAACTCTCTTCTTACATGTTACTGGTGGGAGTACAAACTAGTATAATCCTTAACCCAGCAACCCTGCTTCTAGAAACATATACTACAGATATATGTGTACATAAGCAGAAAAGCATAGATTCAAGTTCATTTGCTGTATTAGTTTTAAGAGCATAATGGAAATAGCCCAAATGCATGTTAATAGAGGACTGGTAAATAAATGATAATACATCTACTGCCATTAACTATTATGGCACTGTAAATAAGAATGAGCAACCTCAGGCTGGGCGGTAGCTCACGCCTATAATCCCAGCACTTTGGGAGTCCAAGGTGAGGGGACTGTCTGAGCTCACAGGTTCAAGACCAATCTGGGCAACTTGGTAAGACCTCATCTCTACAATAAATAAAAAAATTAGCTGGGCATGGTGGTGCGTGCCTGTAGTTCCAGCTACTTGGAAGGCTTAGGTGGAAGGATTACCTGAGCCCAGCAGTTTGAGGCTGCAGTGGTCAGGAGCGTGCTACTGCCCTCCTGCCTGGGTGACAGAGTGAAGCTCCAACTCAAATAAAAAAGAGCAAGCACGCCATGTACTGATATAGAAAGACTTTCGAGATAAATCTCTGTGCAAAAAGCAAAACACAAAATTTTTAAATGATTAACTTGTATATAGAAAAGAAGCAAAACCATATGAATATAAATGTATATGTACTCGTATTTGTTTTAAGGAACTCTGAAAATGTAGACATGAAAAGGAAAATGGGCTACAAATGGGGCTAAAAGGGTAGAAGAAAGACATTATACTGTTGGGTTTTGGCCCATGTGGATATTTTACCTATCTAAAAATAAAGAATGAAATCAGCTACACCTTTACTGGAATATTACTATTTAAACACCTATATACAAATAGAGACTAGTCAAAGCCACAAGCTGCTTAGGTTAGCACAATGTAGACCCACCATCAGAGCACAGAGAGTATGCATGGGGCACCTGATCACTTTATCCTTTGTGCTCAAGTCTATTTCAACAGGGATCAGAAGGCATAACTAATCTGGGAGAATATCTTGCTCTACTTCACTTAGATGCAGATGGGACCTCAGGGTTGCCTGCAGTGGGAAGTGCCTGGCAGAAGCTCACAAACCTAAAACCACGGCCAACCATTTCCAGGTGAACCCTCAAATGTAGAGATGTATGCAAACCCTGGAAAATACACTGGGCCACTCTCTCTGAAGGAAAGGAGTGATAGAGTCGGCATATGGCTTTCCTAAGGCATGGGTATAATTAAGGAACAGAGCCAGATGGTTTTCCCTTTCTCTTTTGATGTTTGGGGTATCCTGGGCTCCCCACTGATCTCTGCTTTGAGAAACAGATATCAGGGACAAGCCTGGAAGTATAGAACTGACCAGAGAGAGATGCTGCTTAGGGACACAAAAACTAAATGAGCTACAGGAAGGAATCAGGATGAAGCTCTGTGATGGAACTTGGGACTGCAGGGAAAAACAAAACAGCTGACCTTCCTGTGGAAAGCTTCATCTGGTCGCACTTGTGGGAGAGGTATTGAAATTTACCCCCCTTGTACAGAGCAAGGGAGGAGATGGAGCCAGAACACATTAAGTTATTCCATAGAAATAATGATTGCTCAAAGGAGAACTGATAAGGGAAACATGCTTTCAAATGTAGAAAGTGCCCCGAAGGCAGAGAACAGGAACAGCCTGGAGAGTCAAAAAGGAAAGGGCAGCCAACCCTGACTGATTAGAAAGGGACAGGGAGGTGAGTCAGAGGAGCAGTGGGATCACAGTCCACAGGGTGATGAAAGCCTTTTCCAGGTGGAGCCATTGCAGTCTTTCTGGGAAAAATCAGAGGTGAGATGGAGTCTCTGCTGCTATCGTCTTAGGGAGGAAAAATCCCTAGATAAGAAATACATTTCTTAGTAAGGGGGATTTCCACTTAGATATGAATCTGTGTACTTCCCAGTATTTCCCTCCCCATCTGTTTTCTCACTGGAACTGGTTTACCCCTCTCAATCCTTAAGCAGAAACAAAATCTCAAAGAGGTTGTGAATCTGAGTGCTGCACAGAAAGATTTGTGTGCTTGAGTCTGTTCCTTCCTAATGATTTAATAAAACAGATGCTAGAGGAAAGCAACCAGAAACGTTTAAGTATATTAAAATGAGAGGAATGACTATAAAGTGATAATTTGTCTAAAGCAGAATTTCTCAATCTCAATAGTACTGACATTTGAGGTCAGATAATTCTTAGCAGTGAAACTTTCCTGACCATTGTAGGATGTTTAAAAACAATCCTGGCTTCTATCCACCAGTGCCAAGAACAAGTACTCCCCATCTGAGATCATTTAAAAATGTCCCCAGAAATTGTCACATTTATGAGGGGCAAAATCCTCCAAAGTTAAGAGCCATTGGTTTAAAAGAAACTAACAATATGTATTCATCCAAATAGCAGGTTACGCAGCATAATCACTATGGCAATTATAGATGTATTTCAGTGATGCTGTTGTTAAAACCATTTTTTAAAGCTTTTCTTTAGAAATCAACTTCAGAGTTTTTCAGAATTTTGTTTAAATGGTTTTAAGGGAGAAAAATCTTTGTCTACTGCTTCTAAAAAAAACAAGTTAATAACTAATCAAAAGTTAAGACTGGCGTAGAAGTAAATGGTTTGAGCCGGGCTATACCTTTATTATCTCTGGCGCAGAAAGGGAAAAAATGAAACTGGGTTTGATGATAAAGTAATTTACTATTGACATTTTCAGCTCAACGTTTATAAAATGAGAAAAATTTCAAAAAAATCTTTGAGAATGGTTTAAGGCTCTGGCAATATTAGTAGAATAAATATATACTAGCCTGATATGACTATTTTTAAGAAAATACTCATTTTAGTAGTATACGTTTCTGCAAAATAGTTTAAATCCTTTCTGTCATCATCTATTATAAACTCTAATTAAAAGCAAATGAATCTAGAATGTGAAACAGGCTCAGTGAAAAATGATTTCAAATGACACATTTTTTAATTTGTTAATTATTATTATATATATACATATGCATGTGTGGTACAATATATACCTAACACACACACACACACACACACACACACACTAAAGAAGCAAAAATGCATGTCCGTTACACTGGATTCTCTATTTTGTTTTGATGGTTCATATATATAGTATATTAACTTACATTTCACCTTGGTATTTCCCTTAACACCCCCACTCCCCTTTTTGCTATTTCTATTTAGTAGCTGAGTTGTGCAGGCTGCCTTGGGAATAAAAGAGAATAGCAAAAAGCAAAGTTTATCTCAGCTTTTGGGTTACAGAAGCTCAGGCAGTGAACCATACAGAATTCAGGGCATAGACAAGAGGTTTCCATGCCTCTTGGAACAGAAAAGCATGGCTCAGGCTTCGGGGAGGGGAGAGTCAGAATGAAAGCAGTTAGTGCAGGTCCCAGAGAAAAGGGCATAAGTGCTGAGAAGGTGCAAGGTAGGATGACAGGAACTGAGAATGGGAAAGGTCAGGCACTATTGCCTGGGCAGAACAGGGGCAGATGACCGATGGGGCTTTAGGAAGCCATTAAGAGTTTATTTGCTCCAGTGTGATTCAAGCACAGCACAAAGACTTTTTTTTTGAGTTGGAGTCTTACTCTTGTCACCCAGACTGGAGTGCAGTGGCACACTTACGGACACCGCAGCCTTGACCTGCTGGGCTTAGGTGATCCTTCTACCTCAGCCTTCCAAGTAGCTGGAACTACAGATGCATGTCATCACTCTCGGCGAGTTTTTGTGATTTATTATAGAGACGAGGTCTCACCAAGTTGCCCAGGCTCATACAATCGAAAACCCAGGCTCATACAATCCTCTCACCTCGGCCTCCCAAAGTGTTGGGATTACAGACTGAGTCAACACGAAGACTTTTGAGCACCCTTGATAGGCATGGAAGTATTGGAGAAGATCTATAAAAATGAAAGAGTCATATAAGTAGGAACAATGTATGTCTCTTCAATCCTGCAGGCAAAAATGATTAAAGACCTGGAGGGACCCTGGATTGCTCAGAGTATGGCAATGCAGACAGAGAACATAGAGGACTGAAGAATTACTCCTCCTGATTACTTTGATGCCACATAAGCATCTTCTTGCTGAGGATGGAGGAGAAGTGCTTCAAGATTAGAGTTGACTAAGATATGTTTCTCCCACCTCAAGAATAATGGCATGAAATAAAAATTAAGATACAAAAATAAAAATTATGTCCTCATATCAGTCTTAAAGTCAAAAACTGTCACAAGAGACAAGGTCATTACATAATGATCAAGAAACTATAACAATTTTAAGTATATACGCACCCAACATAGTAGCACCTAAACATATAAAGCAAATATTAATAGATCTGAGGGAAAAAATAGACCGCAATACAATAATTGAAGGGGACTTTAATATCCCACTTTCAACAAGGGATAAATCATCCAGATGTAAAATTAATAAAGAAACACTGGAATTGAAGTGCACATTAGACTAAACCTAACAGATGTATACAGAACATTCTACCCAACAGCAACAGAATACATATTCTTCTCAAGCATACACAAAACATTCTCCAGGACAGTTCATATGTTGGGCCATAATACAAGTCTTAAGATTTTTAAGACTGAAATTATATCAAGTATCTTTTCTGATCACAATGGTATGAAACTAGAAATCAATAACAGGAAGAGAACTAGAAAATTCACAAATATGTAGAAAGTGAGCAACATGTACCTGAACAACTCAAGGGCCAAAAGATAAATCAAAAGGGAAATTTTAAAATATTTTGAGATAAACGAAAATGGAAATACAGCTTACCAAAACTTATGAGATGCCGCAAAAGCAGTTCTAAGACAGACGTTTATAACAGTAAATGTCTATCTTAGAAAATAAGAAAGATCTCAAATAAACAACCTACCTTTACACCTCAAGTAACCAGAAGAAGAATAAACTAGTCAGCAAAGGAAGGAAATTATACATAGCAGAGTGAAGATAAATGAAATCGAGACTAGAGAAATAATAAAAAAGATCAACTAAACTAAGTTGATCTTTTGAAAAGCTAAACAAAATTAACAAAATTTTATAAGTGGGAGAAAATATTAGGTACAAATGGACAGAAAGATGAAAACAGACACTCAGGGCACTTTTGGGGGGAAGAAAAAAGGGACAAGTGTTAAAAACTACCCATTTGGGTACTAGGCACACCATTTGAATGATGGGCTTATAAAAGTCAAAACCTCACCATCACACAAAATACCCATTCAACAAACCTGCACATGTACCTCCCTAAATCTAAAAATAAAAATATATTTTTTAAAATCTCAAATAAATAAAATTGGAACTGCAAGAGGAGACATTACAACTGATACCACAGAAATGTAAAGGTTTATGAGAACTACTATGAAAAATTATACATCAACTTATTCTAGAGGAAATGGATAAATTCCTAGGACATATAACTTAACAAGACTGAATTATGAAGAAGCAAAAAATCTCAGCATACCAATAACTAAGAAGCTCTTATCAGTAACTAGAAACCTCTTATACCAGACAACATCACTGCTGAATTCTGCCAAATGCTGAGAGAAAAACTAATAGTGATTCTTTCAAAAATTGAAGAGAAGGGAGTACTTACAAACTCATTTCTTAAGGCCAGCTACCTGGATGCCAAAGCCTGACAAAAACACTACAAGAAAAGGAAACTATAAGCCAATACCTCTGATGAACATAGATGCAAAAAACCTCAATAAAATATTAACAAACCAAATTCAATAGCAAATAAAAAGGATCATTCACTACAATCAAGTGGGTTTATCCCTGGGATACAAGAATGGTTCAATAAACAAAAATCAATAAATGTGATATCCCATATTAATGGAATGGAAGACAAAAACCATATGATCATCTCCAATAGATGCAGAAATAATATTTGAAAATACTCAACATCTTCTCATGATCAAAACTCAATAATTTATTTAGAAGAAACTTATCTCAAAACAATAAATAACTATCATCATGCTCTATGGTAAAAAGTCGAAACTTTTCCTCTAAGGTCTGAAACAAGACTAGGATGCCTGCTCTTATCACTTCTATCAAGGTGCCAGCAATTCTGAGGCCTCTTCTGTTGGAGGTGGCAACCATCTCATTGTGTGCTCACATGACCTCTTTGTTACACTGTTACCATTTCTATTCAACATAATACAGTTGACTTTCAGTATTTGTAGGCTCTGCATCCACAGATACAGAAGGCTACCTATACACATTTTGGTTGGCTGAATCCCTGATATGTAGCTCACAGATATAAGGACTGACTGTATTACACCATTTAATATAGGAGACTTGAGCATTCTCAAACTTTGGTATTGGTAGAAGGTCCTGGAACCAATCCCCAATAGATAAGGGCTGATTATACTGAGGGACACTAATTTTAAAATTTGAAGAAGACACAAAGAAGTGGAAAGATATCCCAAATTCATGGATTAGAAGAATTAATTTTGTTAAAACGTTCATACTATCCAAAGCAATCTACAGATTCAATGCAATCCCTATCAAAATTCCAACGATATTTGTCACAAAAACAGAAAAAAAATGCTAAAATTAATATGCAATCATAAAAGATCTAAATAGTCAAAGCAAATGTGAGCAAAAGAAAACAAAACTGGAAGAATCACACTACCTGATTTCAATATATACTACAAGGCTAAAGTAATAAAAACAACACAGTACTGACAAAACAACAGACATATAGACCAATAGAACAGAATAGAGAACCCAGAAATAAACCTATGCATTTACAGTCAACAGATTTTCAATAAAGATGCCAAGAACACACAATGAGAAAAGGACATTCTCTTCAGTAAGTGGTGCTGTGCCAACTGGATATTTTCATATACAGAAGAAAGAAATTAGACCATTATCTCACATCCTATATGAAAACCAACTCAAACAGATTAAATATTTAAACATAAGACCTGAGACTGTAAAACTACCCAAAGAAAACTTAGGAGAAAAGTTTCATGACATTGGTCTGGGAGTGATTTCTTGCATATGACCAAAAAATGTAGGTGACAAAAGCAAAAATAGACAAACGAATTACATCAAACTAAAAAGCTTCTGTACAACAAAAGCTAACAATGAAGAGACAATCTATTCAGTAGGAGAAAATATTTGCAAACCATGCATTCCATAAGGGGTTAATATCTAAAATATACAAGGAACTGAAACAACTCAATAGCAAGAAAAAATAATTTAATTAAAAACGAGCAAAGATTCTCAAAAGAAGACATAAGAATGGCCAACAGATATATGAAAAAATGCTCCAATTACTGATGATCAGAAAAACGCAATATCACACCTATTAGAATGGCTAGTATCAAAAAGACAATAGATAAGTGTTGGCAAGAATGTAGAGAAAAGGGAAACCCTGTACACTAGGGGTGGGAATGTAAATTAGTACAGCTTTTATAGAAAGAAGTATGGAGGCTCCTCAAAAAATTAAAAATAGAACCACCATATGATACAGCAATACCATTTCCAGGTATATAGCTAAAGAAAATGAAATCAGTATGTCAAAGAGACATCTACACTCCCATGTTCTTTATGACACTATTCACAATAGCCAAGACATGGAATCAACCTAAGTGTCCACTGATGGATAAATAAAGAAAATATGGTGTACACACACACACACACACACAGAAATACTACTCAGTATTTAAAAATAAGGAAATCTGGTCATTTGCAACAACATGGATGAACCTGGAAGATATTAAGCTAAGTGAAATAAGCAAGGCACAGAGAGACATATATCACATATTCTCACTTATACTCAGAGTCTTAAAAAAAGTTGAGCTCATAGAAGCAAAGAGTAGAACAGTGATTGCCAGGGCTGGGAAATGGATAAATGGGGAGATATTGGTCAGAGTACAAAGTCTCAATTAGGATAAATAAGTTCAAGCATGGTGACTATAGTTAATGCTAATGGACTACATACTTGAAAATTGCTAAGAGAATAGATCTTGTGTTCTCATCCACACACACACACACACACACACACACACACACACACACACACACAAGTATGAGGTGTGGATATGTTCATTACCCCAATTTATTCATTTCACAATGTATCCACATATCAAAACATCACATTGTACACTGTAAGTATATACAACTTTCATTTGTCAATTATACCTTAATAAAGCTGGAGGGAAATTATATTATTACATAGCTGACTTTGTCAAGTAAGATTTGAAACCCTTTACTTTAAGATCAGATCAGCACAAATTTTCTGTCTTTTATATCCCTTACGTCAGTACTTCCCAGTCCTAGTTGAAAACCAGAATCATCCAGAGGGAGATTTAGATTCAGTTAGTGTCTGGGGAAATTCTGATGGTGGGCTAGATTTGGGGACCTTTTCCTAGCTTAACGATTTTCATAAATCGTTATGAGACATGACAACACCCACAACACGAAGAAAAGGCATAAAATGCATGAAAAAAGAATTCAGTTAATGAAAGTCACCTGGAAATGATAAGGAATCTGTGTCAAGAAGGGCAGGAACAGAAGATATAATCAATACTGGAGAAGATTAATCTGGTGATTCAAAGGAATGTGCAAGAGATGTGAAATCTGGGAACAGATCTCTGAGTGAGCACATACATCCAGAATGTACACCAACCTCTTATTTCAGAAGTGATATAAGCTTGAAGTTCTCAAGTATCTATGAGAGAAAAAAAATCACTACTACATCTTAAATCCCTGTTGTGTTTACCCCTCTGCTCCACCCCAAAAATCACACGGGGAAGCACATGGCCTCAGGGAGGAAGAAGAATTCTGATATAAAGAAGAGGAGTGGTTAGGCTACAAGGAAGAAGGGAGGTTGAGAAACAACATTGAATGTAATGTTACTTAGAGATTACCTTGTAACACCATTTCTTTTTTGTTTCTTGAATATTTTATCAGAATTCTTTTGATTCAATATAGTTGCGTAAAGCAAAGTAAATATAACAAGTTCTCTGTACTTGATGTGTCCTCAAATTTCTAGACAATTTCACTCCTCAATAAGTTGAGAACTGCTCACACAGGTTAAAATAGAAAAGGTGTAAGTTCCTAGGATCTGCCCAACACCAGATATAGGGCATCCTATTTGTCAGCAAATTCCTTTAATGTCATAAAAGGAAATGTATTAGAACCATGCAGGCACCTCAGTCAAAAACATGAAGCTGGGTGGGGAGGGGAAGACAGACAGGAAGGAATGGATTAGGTCGTTACCAAGATCATCAGTGAAAAGCTCAGAGACTCTAGTCTAACCAACTCATCATTACCATTTCAAATGTGAATCGAAGCTCTGACACCCTGAGCCCGTCCACCAAGTGTTCTCTACCCTTCCTGCTAATATGTGCTCATAATAAACTAATCTTGATTTTTGTCTAAACAAAACATAATTAATAGATGAATAAACTAAGTATACCTAATAAGTTAAGCATGCTTACAGCACCTTACATAAGACTTTCTAGTGGCTTTTACATATCTGCTATTTAGAATTATCTTGTACTATAGTCTTTTTGATATAGATAACACACTATAAATCTTATTTTTTATTTTTTGAATTGAGGTCTCTTTCTGTCACCCAGTCTAGAGTGCAGTGGCACTGATCACAGCTCACAGCAGCCTTGACATCCTGGGCTCAGGTGATCCTTCCACCTCAGTCTCCCAAGTTGCTGGTACTACAGGCATGCACCACTACACATGGCTAATCTTTTTAATTTTTTTTTTTTTTTAGAGATGAAGTCTTGTTATGTCATTTATGCTGGCATCAAACTCCTGGGCTCAAGTAATTCCCCCTGCTTCAGCCTCCCAAAGTGCTGGGATTATAGCATGAGCCATCTCACCTAGCCCAACATACTATAAATCTATAAACAGACAGTATATGTTGGACTAATACTTGTAATTATTATACCACCTCCACAAAATTGTGTTGTTTGAATTGGTATACAGCATATTTAAATAAAATGTTTCTCACCCCCATTAACAATGACATAGTAGTACATATTAATATTTTTTCTATATGCATAGACTCAGGCTTGTCTCTCAATCAGGTTTAAAAGTAGTCATTTCCATGTCAACCAAGACCTCAAAACAAATATCTTTATCATCCCTTCCAATCTCACTATTTCGTTATTTCATCACAATTTTCACTTCCTCATTTTCCCTTCATAGAGGCACTTATTAAGAATTAGATGCCTCTGGAAAAGATAACATATGTGCATAACCCACCAGACTAATTCAGATTGCATTTCTATTTGGCTCACTCAAGTTCTCAGCATAATCATGACTCGAGTTTGAGCAAAAAGGCAGACAAATTTTAGTTTAGATGTTCACTGAAGGAGTCTTAGAAGCCTATGATACTGGCAACAGGCACCATTAGGAAGTATAATTCATGTAAAAACGTTGGCACAATGCTAAACATTGTGCTATTTATTGTGCTTCTTATTATTTGTAGGATCACAGAGAGCCACCCAATCTAAGTAGAGCAATCACTATCCTTCCAAAGTCTCTGGTGCCAACTCAATATTTTATAACTGAAGAGACAAGGCAAACCTAGAAGAATCAGAAAAACCTTTGAGGTAAATAAAGGACCCACTCAAATTGTCATCAGGTATAAACTCAGCACTAGACAGTGGGGAATAGGAGGATGAAGACAGGGACCCTGCTCTTAGACAGCCTCAAGCTGTTTGAAAGAGTCTAGACTCTGGGATGAGTAAATAAGAAGGAAAAAACATCCCCCAAACTGTACAGATGATAGTAATGGCTGAGACAGATTGGACTCGTTTTTGTGTCAGAAGTGATAAAAACCTCGAAGACAACTTATTCCTATTTGTAATCTTAGTCCTAGTACAATGGCATGAATAAAATAGGTGCTCAATAAATATCTACTGAATGAATTTTAAAATGTTGCAAACTCAGAGGAATAAGTCAAGGTGAGGGGGAACAGACCAAATTCCTTGGGTCTGTTAGGACAGACGGGGGGAGGGGGGTACGCCTGAGATCCGGTGCCACACAAAACATGCAAAGAATTGCACAGAAAGTAGATTGGAAAATATAGTTTATTTAGAAAGTAAACTGGAGAGAGAGAGAAGAGATTCACCTCCCCAAGGTAGGGGAGAGAGACCAAAGCTTAGGAAACCACGGCCCAGTCAGAGCTCAAAGAGTACACGGTCTGGCCAAGAACTTAACAAAAGTCAAGTCTATCATAGCTCAATGAACACAAGACCTGGCCAGAGTTTAACAAAAACAAATGGCCACTGCTGTGGAGGCTGAATGCCTTTTAAACCTCCCCTTTGACGTGGGGATAGGCTGTTAAGGTGATTGGGTGGTGGTCATCATGAAGGGTGCAGTAAGCACAGGTACTGACTTTACAATGATGGACAGCAGGCAGATGGGTGGGCTAGTCACCTGACTGTTGCCATAGTGGTCTGTTTGTGTCAGGAAGGGCTGATTAGGTTAACTTGGTTTTCTATTGCTGGAGGCAAATTCTTGGACTAGAAAAGCTAATTAACACAAAACAATCTGGGTAGGGTATTGTAAAACAATTACCAATAGCTGCCTCCGAGAAACCAGTCCTGTCCTTGGCTAGTGATTAGAGGTTAAATTAAAGTGAACTGCTAGAAAAACATGACAAAGCTAAGCAATATTAAAATGGCTGTTACTTTAGCTAAGATTATTTCATTAAATCATTCCATTTTGGCATTTCACTTCTTTCAGCCCTCCTTCCCTGCTTTTTCAAATGAATGCAAAAGACTCCTTTCGTTCACTTTCTCTTCAAATGCATAGTAAATTTTGAGTATCTATTATTGTACAAGGAAGTGCTGAGCAGGATATTATTATCAATATTATTTTAAAAATACGGTTCCTGAGTTCAAACAACTGAATCTGGCAGGCAAAAGACTCAAATATCTACGATGCAAAGCAGAATGCAGGTCATGCACACCATTCACCTAGAATATGAAAGCCTTTAGGAATGAAGGGTCACATTTGGCACACATGACCCAGAAGAAAAGCATAATGGAGGAGAGGACATATGGACTGAGCCTTGAGAACAGGATTTCAATAGGCAAAAATGTGTGCATCTGGAAAGAAGAGAGGCACGCATTGCAAGCAGGGAAAATTAATTCATTTATTCAGCCAATATTCTTAAGTATCTGTTACATGCCAAACACTGTTTTCAATGCCAGTGATACAGTAGAAATCAAAAGTCCTGGTGAAATTACGGGAAAGTTTTAGGTGCATTTCCAGAATGTCTGTGAAACATTTTGATAATGTGCAGGGCTAAGGATGGGAACAACAGGAAGATTAAGAAAGGAAAAGAAGATTCCAGTAATGGTACTTGATTGTGGCGGAACCAAAAGCCTGGCAGTCTAAAGAATGTGTTCAGACTTAGTTCTGTTGATAGAACTTAGTTCTGTTGAAAGCGAGGAGTCATTACAGGTTTCTCAACTGAGGGATGTCTTAATCAAAGTGGTGCTTTGAAAAGATTAATTGGGTGGTATGTCCTGGGCTGGGTGACTATGGGTGTGGTTTAGCAGTAGGGAGAACAATTACAGTGTTGCATCCTACTGGGAAGTATCCAGCATAAGCATCACTTCTTCTGAGATGCAATTCCAGATTCAGCCAGTCAGGGTTATGTGCCCCACCAAGTTGTTCCTGAAATAATCTCTTACCCGTGAAAAGCACTTGCTGCATAATATTGCAAATGTTTATTTATTCATTCTTATCTTTTCTCATCAAGAGGAAAGAAGTTGAGCCTCATTACCTTTGTATTTCCAATGCTTAGACTAACACCTAGCATGAAGTAGAAAATATTTGTGGCATGACTGAAGAACCAAATGTTATGGATTAAATTGTGCCCTCTCAAAATTCATATGTTGAAGTCCTAATCCCCAGGACAGTACCTCAGAATGTGATCTTATTTGGAGAGCGGGTCTTTACAGAAGAAATCAAGTTAAAATAAGATTTTTAGTACAGTCCCTAATCCCATATGACTGGTGTCTTTATAAAAAGGAGAAATTTGGACACAGTCATGCACACAGGAAGAAAGTCATGTGAACATGAAGACAGCCATCCATAAATCAAGAAGGGAGTCCTGGAACAGTTCCTTTCCTCATAGACCTCAGAGGGAATCAGCCCTGTCAATGTCTTGATTTCAGATTTCTAATCTTAAAAACTACAATAAATTTTTATTTCTTAAACCACCCAGTTTGTGGCACTTTATAATAGCAGCCTTAGCAAACCAAGTGAAAATGTTCACTCAACTTGAAGAAAAATTCAGAATTAGAGCTCAGGATTAAGGTCATGGTCAACTATAAAGAGAGGACATGGGAGCAGAATAAATCTCTGTGAGAAATAATATAGGAGACACGGCAAAGGACAGCACTGGAGGGAACACCCATGTTTAGAAAACAGGAAGAGAAGCTGAGGCAGACACAAAGAAGCAACAGTCAGAAAGCTGTAGAATAAAGCTGCCTAAGAGGAGCTCCAAATACTAACAAGAAGAAAAGAAATGGTAACAAATAGTAATAACAATAAGTAACAAAGATGCATTGCCTCACAGTTCTGAATGCTAGAAGTATGAAATCAAGGTGTTGGTAGAGTTGGCTCCTTCTGAGGACTGTGAGGGAAGGATGTGTTTCAGTTCTCTCTCATGGGCTTACAGATTGTTCACAGGAAGGCAGCATCTCAGGGGTGTTAACACCCATGTTCAGGAAACAAAAAGAGAAGCCCAGGACAACCATAAAGAAGCAGTAGTCAGAAAGCAGTAGAATGAAGCTGCCAGGTAGCTGCTCCAAATTCTGAATAAAGATAAATGGTCCAAAAAAGTGCTTACGGAATTTCAAAGAAGCAACCAAATAAGTAAGGGCTATCTGCAGACGTTCTAAATGTCAAAAAGCTGTGACCCCAGAAAGGCTCTGAAGCAGAGTGGCACTTACAACACGGCCGAGTTCCTAATCCAACATGGCCTCCTCTCCCAATGTACTGGTGATGCAAAAGAACCTGAGAATTCTCACCAGAATCCCCAAATTAAAAGAGAAGAAAATGGGCTAATAATTTTCATTTTTTCCTTCTCTAGGTGGGGAATGGAGCAACAGGATGTTGTGATGATGGAAGCTCCACATTTACTTGGTGAACAGATAAAAATGCCTTAAAGGTGTCCCTTAGGAGTGGGATAAACCCTGTGAGGTGGAATGAATCTTGGTATGGATATTGAATAACACTTTAAAAGTAAAAAATACAACTCAGGAACAACCTGCTGTAGTTGAACCCTTTTTTCCTGCACCATCCATGTCCTCAGGCTACAGAAAAAAATGGGGTTAAACTGAAATTCTCAGTCCTCAAATTAGAGCTCACTGAGGAAAAACAAACAGGGTTCAAAAATACTGTAGGAACAGGACATAAAGCACTATATAAGAGCAAAGAGGTAGTCTGACTAGAGGTACTCTAACATTCATAAGATGAAAAAAAATCACTAGAAAACTTCACAAATAGACTGCAGGGTGGAAAAAGTAAAGCAAAAAGAATACTTATCAGACAAAAATCCAACCAAGAAAAACAAAATGCAACTAAAGGAACAAAAGGAAATTCTCCACAAGTATTTTGAATTAAAGACAAAAATTCATAAAATGATAAAACAAAATAAAAAAGTAGAATGAGAGAATGTTGGTTCAATGAACCAATGAAACAAATTGAAGACCAAAGCATCATTAGTACACTATAAAACATATTAGAAACAGCCAGAAACAGAGGAGACATAATCAAACAGTGATTTCTAGATATAGAAGAAAGATTGAAATCATCAAATGAAAATGACAAATGTTAAAGTAATAGAGAAACGCTACCACGGAGAGGAAAGATGATCCCATTTAAGGGTAATTGGTATTTCAAAAGTACAGAATTCAACAATAAAAGTAGCAACATTCAAATACATAAAAATAATTTCCTACTGACTTTATAAATAGACTGAGAAAACCAGACTGCCAGAAAATTTGATGTATAACAATCAATATCATGATAAATCTTGGTTAAATTGATAAACCAAATGAATAATGAAAAAAATTCATGTATATCTATGCAGAAAAAGTAAATAGGACCTAATTAAATGGTAAGTGAAGGCTGGGTGTGGTTGCTCATGTCTGAAATCTCAGCACTGTGGGAGACTGAGGCAAGAGGACTGCCTGAGTTCAAGGGTTGGAGACCAGCCTGGGCAACTTGGCAAGATCTTGTCTCTGCAATAAATCATGTGCCTGTAGCACATGTGCCTGTAGTTCCAGTTCCTCCTGAGGCGGAAGGATCACCTGAGCCCAGCAGGTCAAGGCTGCAGTGGCCATGAGTGTGCCACTGCACTCCAGCCTGGGTGACAGAGTAAGACTCTGACTCAAATAAATAAATAAATAGTAAGTGATATCGGGTTTATGAACTGGAAGACTTAATATTGTTAAGATATCAATTCTCCTAAATTATTCAACACAATCCCTATTAAGATCCCATACACTTAGCATATGAACCAGAAATTCCACACCTAAGTATTAACCCATGAGAAATAAATACTTATATTCATACAAAAACCTGTTTATAAATGTTTCTAGTGACTTTATTCATAATCAATCAAAATGAGAAACAACCCAAAGGTTCTTCAACTGATATGTGGATATCCATTCAATGACATACCACTCAGGCTCACACCTGTACTCCCAACACTTTGGGAGGCCAAGGTGAGAGGATTGCTTGAGGAGTTCCAGAGCAGCCTGGTCAACTTAGTGAGACTCTTTTGTTTCTACACAAAATAAAAAATTAACTGGGCATGGAAGCACGCACCTGTAGTTCCAGCTACTTAGGAGGCTAAGGTGGGAGAATCAGTTGAGCCCAGGAGTTTGAAGCTGCATTGAGCCATAATGGCACCACTGCACTCCAGCCCGGGTGACAGAGCAAGACCCTGTCTCAAAAAAAATAAAAGTAAAAGAAGCTGGGCGCAGTGGCTTATGCCTGTAAATCTCAGCACTTTGGGAGGATCTCTTGAGCCCAGCCTGGGCAACATAGTGAGACCTTGTTTCTATTTTAAAAAATAAAATAAAATGCTCATCTTCACTAATCATCAGAGATTTGCATTAAAACCACACTGAGACACCACCTGACTGATAGTAGGCAGAATCCATTTAAGTGTAGAAAGACTACTAGGATTATAGAATAGTGGTATCATAGAATATATGTTTATATAACATAAAGATATAAGTATAAATAACGTTACTTAACACTTATTATATAACAGATTCTTTATATCAGTTAACTTATTTACATTGCCCAACAACTATATCCTTACTTTACAGATGAGGAAAACTAAGTCATACAGTGGTTAAGTAACCTGCCTAAATCCACAAAGCTAGAATAGGTGGTCTGGTCACTGAGCCCAGGCTCCACTACCCACTATGTTACACTGCTTCAAATTAAAATAACTTAACCAATAAAAATCATAAGATGAAGGGGAAGGAAGGAGGCAGAAATGTAAGATATCAACATCCTCAAAATTTACAGAAGTGAGTAAATAAATGTAGCCTACAATTAAGATTGTCAAAAATACTTTTTAAATATATTTTTTAGAGCAGTCGGTTTTCACATCCAATTTCAGAGAATTTTTTTTTTAAAGAATGACCACAATCTTTTTGTATTCGCATTCTCTTTTCATATTTTATGGGCTCATTTAAGTAACTAGCTGTGTGGAAAAATACTTATTTGAAGATCAGCAATTTTTTCAGGTTTACTTCAGTTTCTTTTTTTCTATTAAGTTCAATTAGAAGTAAATTTAATAATTTTCATTTACAAGTAAAATATATAATCAAATTTATTAAAATGAATCTGGCTAGCTATCCAAGTATCCAGCCAGAACCAGCATTTCATCTGTATACATGCCTAGAAAGATGTTGACCAAATAATGATAGTAACGGTTATTTCTGGGTGCTAGATATGGAATGAATTACTTAAGAAAAACATACATTCTTCTTCATGTTTCTCTCCATTGCTTAAACCCTCTAGAATGAGTACATACTGTTTTATGAGAACAAAACAACTTTTTTCTCTAGAAAAAAGAATGTTAAGAGACTGGTGAAATGTTGACAATTTTTTAGAATGGGTGATGGTACATGGATGCTAATTTTATGTCTCTAACTTTGTATATGTCTAAAAAGCCTATTTTAAAATGTTTTTAAAAATAAAGAAAGAAAAAATGTTAAGGCTGACAACTGGTGTCAATAGTGTCAAAAAAATCTAAGGAAGAAAACTAGTGCTTTCTAGTGTTGAGTGAATAAGGATGAAGAAAAAAACTACTAAATTCAGAAGTTAGCAAATAATCTGTAAACTTCTAGAGTATACTGTACAATTGAGTGGTAGAAACCAAATGCAGGTCCCTAAGGGGTGCAGAGACATGGAAAGTAGCCAGTGGAGACATAAATAAGTGTAGAGGAAGGTTTGAACTGTAGGGACCCCTAGAATTTGTCCAGCTGTGGTAACTGAAGTTTTGAAGGGTTTTCCAAAAAAGATCTAGCCCCAACACTCGGCTCAACTGACTTCTAGGCGCTTTCCCATTCTGTGTTGTCTGTTACTCAAGGTCTTTGTTTATAGATAGAAGAAAAAAGAAGATGGTAGAGTGAAAGATTTATTTCCAGGATGAAAACAACCTGAATACATTTGTAAGACCAGAAAAAGATGGTGGTGAAGAAGGAAAAGCTGAAATCACACGAGTAGTATGGATATACGTAAGAGGAAACCTCTGATTTCACAGGAAGTCAGAACAAAGTAGGCAAATGATGGAATATTACACAGCCATGAAGAAGGACAAAATTATGAACTTCGCAGCAACTTGGGTGAACTTAGAGTCTATAATACTGAGTGATCTATCACAGAAACAAAGAACTGAGTACCGCATGTTCTCACTCATAAGCAGACATTGAACAATTATCATAATTCTGTAAGAAAGAGATTGGCAGCAGTTAGAAACAGCTGGGGGTGGGGGCAGAGCAGGATTGGCAGTCGTGGGAAAGTGCCAGGGGAAGAGGGGCACACCTCATCAACAAGGGTACCTGCCTAATGAACATTTGTATAACTAACCCTGAATTGTACTCTACATCTTCAAAATTAAAAATTAAAAAGAAAAGAAATCATAGCCCCAAGTGAAGTTCTTCAGGCCATACTCCTAAGCAGGCAGGCAAGAGAAAAACCCCTGTTTCTTTTCTTTTCTTTCTTTCTTTCTTTTTTTTTTTTTTTTGAGTTGGAGTTACTCTGTTGCCCAGGCTGGAGTGCAGGGGCATGCTCCCATCCACCACAGCCTCGACCTGCTGGGCTCAGGCAAGCCTTCCGCCTCAGCCTTCCAAGTAGCCAGAACTATAGGTGCGCACTACCACACCTGGCTAATTTTTTATTTTTTTATTGTAGAGACAAGGTCTCACCATGTTGCCCAGGCTGGTCCCAAACCTACGGGCTCAGGCAATCCTCTCGCCTCAGCCTGCAGGGATTATAGGAAAATTCCCTTTTCAATACTTGTATTCTACCTATAATCAGCTAAGTTTCTCAAGTGCATTTGCATTTCAGCTGCTTGAAAATTCAAAGTAAGTATTTCATTGAAACAAAAGCATATAGGCATTTAGTTTTCTAGACAAGCCACAAATACTGACTTAGCTCACAAAATGGGTAAGTAGTTTTAGTTGGAGTGCTGGTTTTGAGAACTAGAGAGACAAACAGCACCACAGATGGAAGGAGACCACCTTTCCTAGGGTCTCAAGATAACCTTATTTGGGAATATCTACACCCAGGGATCTCATTCTGCCCTAAATTCACCAAGGCCTTAACCCCACCAAAAATATTCCAAGTACACAATTACCTAATTCCCTCAAACAAACAAAAAGTCAGTGTATTCAATTACAACTCATGTTGGCTAGATAATGGAAAGAAAATAATTTCCTCATTAATTCTGAAAATTACACTTTCCTGAGATACTTGTTGAAAGGCATATTTCCAGGTCCTCACCTGCAATCTCATCTAAGGTGGTCTTTCAACCACACTTAAAGGAAACAAAGCACTATGATATTCTGGTTTTACTTTTGAAGCCAATGCCTGTTAGCACAAATGGATCTTTGAGTGTTTTAGGTACTTGAGAAAATAAAATAAGGCATTTCTTATAGTATGAAGAAAAACATCTGGGGGCAGAAGAACTAAAGGGAAATGGTGAGTTCATCCATTTACTAAAGGCTTTTCATATGAGTTTTTCTCAGCCCACTGCTTATCAAAACTTCTGCTTAAAAAGCTTCTACAGAGAATTCATGTTAGAAACATTGTTTTGTACAAACCTGATGGCAGATTAACTCATTATCTACATATGATTATTCAGCCAAATCAATTTTAAATTATACAAATATGCAATCCTAGAGCATATTTTATGTAACGAGTAGTGATATTCCACTCTTGTGCACTGGGACAGCCAGGTCAGTTTTTCAGGACTGGTCTCCAACTTGATTAGTTGGACATTCAAACCACAGTAGTTAATATTTTGGTTCTAACCTGTGCACATATCTCTATATTTGATAGTCATTATGTTATATTTTATTTGTAGACATATCTTACCTCACCTAAAAAATTCTGTAAGTTCTTGTGGAGTAGGGTGGGAAGAATGTCTTGAGCAAATTTGTGTCTTATACAGTATTGACTCAGGAGAGGTGAGTCAAGGAATAAATATCTATGATATCAACCAATCAACAAAAGAAATTATCATAACTAATAATTTTTGTTGCACTGGGTAGCAGGAAGGCCCGATTTCCTCAATTTCAAATTTAAGTTAGAAGCAAAAATAAATAAGGTATATTTATCTGTAAATAACTCACATGACATCAACTTCTCAAATTTTTTGTTATCTAATTGTATTCTGTGTGTACCCCTTACTGAGAAACTGTATTTGATCTTCTCAAAAGATTTTCTTTAATGAGATTTGACTCTCAAAAACGTGAGGAATGTGTTTTCATTAAGGTCATTTGTACTTAAAAAAAAAAAAAACCTTGGTAGTAAGATTATCTGCATTTTATCCATTTGAATTATGTCCACTCATACGTGGACAGAAAATACAGTACAGATATGTTTATATATGTGTATATATATATACACATCTACATACATACATACACTATATATACTATATATAGTATGAAAGCTGGTATAGTTAAGTTAGCATACTGGGCATTCTAAGTACTTCTCTTTACTGGCTCTAGTGTCTTCCTAAAGTACTCCATCTGACTTGTTTATTGATAAATAGCAGGAGTTTCTTCTTTCTCACTACATTTTGCTAGAAAGCCTAATAAATAATGACACACCAAGAATAAAGATCAGGAACTGAAAAACTGGGGCCTGTACAACTCAAACAAAGGCCATCAGCCTTTGCCTTCATGGATGAATAGATTAATGGGTTATCAAGGGAATGAATTAGTTATCAGGAGAGTGGGGCTGTTATAAAAGCTAGTCTGGCCAACTCGTGAACTTCCTCACCATGTAACACCCTGCACCACCTCAGGGCTCTGCAGAGTTTCCACCAGCAAGAAGGCCCTCACCAGATGTCATTCTTTGACCTGGGACTTCCCAGCTCTAGAACTGTAAGAAATGTATTTTTTCTTATAAATTACTCAGTCTCAGGTATTCTGTTATAGCCCCAGAAAATGGACTAAGCTACCTGGTCTCAATCTTAATCTAAGATAAATTCTAGAAAAAAACAAAAGTGAGAAATACAGGGCCAGACACAATGGGTCACACCTGTAAGCCCAGCACTTTGGGAGGCCAAGGCAGGAGAATCACTTGAGACCAGGAGTTTGAGACTAGCCTGGGCAACATAGTAAGACTCTATTTAAAAAAAAAAAAATTTTTTTTTTTAATTAGCTGGGCAGGGTAGCATGTGCCTGTAGTCCCAGTTACCTGGAAGACTGAGATGGTAGAAATGCTTGAGCCCAGAGATTTGAGGTTACAGTGAGCTGTGATCAAGCCATTGCTCTCCAGTCTGGGGCAGCATAGCAAAACTTAAAGAAGTGGGGGGGAAGGGAGGGAATGCAAATAATAAAATCTAATCTTGAGGGAACATTAAAGAGTACAAAGTAACAAAGGCATCTTTGCTGATAAGTTTGACAATAGAGAACCAAATTTATTGGCTGGTAGACATTCAATTTTCATCAGAAAACATGTTGAAATAGGAAAAAAGTTTAAATGGCTGTGACCTATGGTGTTAAATCAATTACAGTAGTAACAAGCTCTCTTCAGGTTAGAGTGGACAAGCTGCTCACTTAATTGAAAAAAATAAAGAATAGGCATATGATAATGAAATGAGGAAAAGCAATTGTTCTTAAGAAGATTTGACATACTGTGATTCAGTATAGCGAGGATTCTGGACCACATCATCTCTAAGGGATGCTTGATGGAAGAAGAGTGACTCTTTTAACTGTCTTTCTTGGTCAAGGGTTGTTAAAGTTGTGAGGTAGGTTAGGGACTTCCCTCTTGCTAAGCCCAAAAGTTTCTCCTGAGTTCTTATCTACCTTGATTTCCTGGCAGTCTCACACTGGTGCTCTCTCCTTCCTTCCCAAACCTCTGACCTTGTCTTTCAGAACAAAGCATTCATCTGAAAGACCTCAAGTCTGTCCATCGATTAGCCCTTACTCATTCTGAGTTGCTTTTCTTTATATCCCAGCACTAGGGGGTTTCTCCTCTCAATCCTTGGTATTCTCTCTCTCTCTTTTTTTTAATATACTTGCTTCTATCACTGTAGTAATGACTCTTTTTTGTTTGTTTGTTTTTTTGTTTTTTTTGAGTTGTAGTCTCACTCTGTCGCTCAGACTGGAGTGGAGTGGCTGCTCCCGGCCACTGCAGCCTCAACCTGCTGGGCACTGGCGATCCTTCCGCCTCAGCCTTCTGAGTAGCCAGAATTACAGGCGCGTGCTACCACGCCCGGCTAATTTTTTTATTTTATTGTACAGATGAGGTCTTGCCTGCCCAGGCGGGTCTCAAACCCATGGGCTCAGGCAATTCACTCACCTCAGCCTCCCAAAGGTGCGGGATTACAGGCTGAGCCACTGAGCATGGCTGTAATGACTCTTATATCCCTGCACTAGGGGGTTTCTCCTCTCAATCCTTGGTATTCTCTTTTCTTAAATTTTTATCTACTTGCTTCTAATACTGTAGTCATGACTCCCAAATCTACTCTGAACCCCACTCTTTCACTCATGCCAGAGCCCATTATTTCTAACTGCCAATAAACTTTATAACTTGGATATTCCACTGTCACAGGAAACCTAACTAATCCCAAAGCGAACTCATCTTGCCAACTTCTATTTCAACCAGTTGGCTGCTGCTTCTTTTTTTCTGAGACAGGATCTCACTCTGTCACCCAGGCTGGAGTACAGTGCCACAGTCCCAGGTCACCACAACTTCCACCTCCTGAGCTCAAAGAAATCCTTCTACCTTAGCCTCTCAAGTAGCTGGAGCTATAGGTATACACTGCCATACCCAGCTAATTTTTGTAGAGACGGAGTCTTGCTATGTTGCCCAGGCAGGTCTCGAACTCCTGGGCTCAAACAGTCCTCCTGCCTCGACCTCCCAAAGTACTGGGATTACAGGCATGAACTACCATGGCAGGTCACTTGGCTTCTTAATCCAATACCTCCACAGGTATTAATGGCTTAACTTTTCTCTTGATTCAAAACATTGAAATCGTCTTTGGCTGTGCTCTTTCACCTCCAACCTATGAGCTGTTACAAATCCCTCTGCCTATTCTTGGATGAAAACTTCCCCCATAATTCTGCTATAATCAGAACCTCACTTCACACCTGTATTACTGTAATGTGGCCTGGTTAACTTCTGTCTCTGCTCTTATAATCACTTAAATCCATGCTTAGGGTTAATCTTATTAACAGGAGAAAAAAAAAAGTCCTAAAAATACTTATTTTGGCCAGGCACAGTGGCTCACGTCAGTAATCCCAGAACTTTGGGAGGCCAAGGTGGGAGGATTGCTTGAGCCCAGGAGTTTAAGATCAGTCTGTGAAACATAGCAAGACCTCATCTCTATTTTTAAAAAAAATGTAAAATACTTTTTGTCACCTTTTTTCACTTCTCAAGAACCTACAATGACTCCCTATTCTAAATCACAGAAAGGCCCAAGTTCTCAGCTCCACTATCTAACTCCACTCTCCCCATTCAAATTTACTTCCCACCACCCTCCACTACTCTCTAGTGTTAATGTCTTTATTCCCTCCTTTTGGCAAGCTATTTTCTACCTGGCCCCTTCCCTCCCTCCCAACATCAAAAGTTACCAACTGTTTGTGTTTCTATCACTTTTATTCTGTTAACAGAAACAGGAGTTGGGAAAACTTCAGAAAGCACTTGTTAAAAGACCAGTAGCCTGGCTGTAGTATATAAGAATTTGCAAAGAGAAGGAGTAGCTAAAACTAGACAAGGAGATTGGGGTTTAATAAGGTCCCTGAGGTCAAGGGTATCACAGTCTTTTCTCTTAGACACTTAGCTCTCAGGTAAACACACTAAAACAAGCATGAAATTATGATAAAGCCCAGACAAGTAAAATAATAATAATAATAATAATAATAATAAGTCTCCCTTGTGACCACTATGTACGAGACTTGTAAGAACAAACACTTCCTGCCATGGGAACTTTGCCGCTGGGTGCCTCAGATGAAAGCAGTTCCTCTGCTTTCATACATTAACTAAGGGGTTCAAAAGCAAGGTGGCAAGTACAACTTCAGCTGAGCAAATTCTCTGACAAAGGTCGGAAAGACTTTTTTCTCGATAGCCCAAATCAACCTGTACCAGCCTGGAATCTGCATTATTGGGGACTTTTGCCATTAAAAAGCTGCCTTGATTAAAGTTTTTTAAGTTGGTGGTCCTGATAAGGATAAGAAGCAATCAAATCTGCGAAATGGGTCAGAAATTCATAAGAAAGAAAATTGCAGATGACAATCGGCTTTCTCATCCAGCATCCAGAGTCATCTTGGAGTATTGCTCAAAAGTCGAAAAGATGTTAACAGACCCTATGAGGAGATTTGCAGGGAATTTTCCTGAAGAAATAAAGAAAGGTGACCCAGTAACCACAGGCAGTGCAACCAGGCACATCCCTGAAACAAACTGTTGCCTCTCCTTCCTAAGGCAAAGGAGTAGAGTGAGTTGTGATCCAAGTTATATCCAAGGGAATAACAACAGCACCCACTTATTCAAGGCTCTGGGTCAGGTACTGTGCTACGTGTTCCATTCACGTTATCACATTCAATCCTCATAGCGACCCTATGAAAGAGGTATCGTTTTCTTTATTTTACAGACAAAGGAAATAGAAACTCAAGAGATGTTACAAAACTTGCTCCAGATCACAATTATTAACTTGTAGAGGAGCTATTCAAAGTTCAACAAGACTCCAGTCTATTCTCATCCACTATAGCATCCAGCTTCCTAGAGTGAAGGGCAATAAGGAGACCAAGATGGCAAAACAGATTTGACAATCAACCAACATTTACTACACCATGGTAGGCCCCATGCTGAGGACCAGACAACCACTTCACACCCACTACAATGGCTATACCAAGGAGACAAGCAATAACAAGTGTTGGCCGGGATATGGAGAAATTAGAACATTGCTGGTGGGATTATAAAATGGTACAGCCACTATGAAAAACAGTTCGGCAGTTCCTCAAAAAGTTGAACATAGAGTAACCCTATGAGCCAGCAATTCCACATCTAAGAGAACTGAAAACATATGCTCATACAAAAACTCACCTATGTGTGTTCATAGCAGCATTATTCATAATAGTCAAACAGTGAAAACAATCCAAATGTCCATCAACTAATGAGTCGATGAATGTAACATGAAATATCCATACAATGAAATATTATTTAGCAATAAAATGAATGAAGTACAGATTCACACTAAAGCACAGATAAACATTGAAAACAGTATGCTAAATAAAAGAAGTGAGTCACAACAATCACATGGTTTTTTTTGAGTTGGAGTCTCACTCCGTTGCCTAGACTGGAGTGCAGTGACATGCTCCCGGCCACTGCAGCCTCGATCTGCTGGGCTCCGTGTGCTACCACGCCTGGCTAATTTTTTTTTATTTGTTGTAGAGATGAGGTCTCACCAAGTTGCCAGGGCAGGTCTCGAACCCGCGGGCTCAGGCAATCCACTCACCTCGGCCTCCCAAAGCGCTGGGATTACAGGCTGAGCCACGGAGCCTGGCCACACATGCTTTATTTATATGCAATGTTCAGGATAGGCAAATCCAGAGAGACAAAAATTAGACTGGTGGTTGCAGGCGCTTGGGGGAGTTGGAGATGGAGGGGAGTGAGTGCTAATGGGTATTGGGTTTCCTTTGGGGATGATAAAAAGGTTCTAAAGTTGATTGTAGTTATGACCATACAATTCTGTAAACATACTAAAAGTCACTGAACAGTACACTTTAAATGGCTGAATTGTGTGATATTTGAATTATATCTCAATAAAGCTGTTTTTAAAAAGTGGACTAGACAGAGTGCTTGCCTTCTTGGAGTTCACAGACAAGTAAACAGTTGTACTCTATAGTATATGCTTAAACAGTTGTACTGTATAATATATGCTCTATGATAGCAATAAGCCTAAGATGCTTTTGCAGTAAGTGAGAGTTGGAGGGATAGAAGTCACAAAAGCTTTCCTGAAGGAAGTTGTCTGAGCAGACCATTCAAAAAATAGGTAGGAGCTAAACTAGTAAAAAGAAAATATATTATCCTGCCACACCTCAACTGTAATTTGGGATTATCTAACAAGAAAAGGTTAGTACAATCTATCCCAGCAGTCTCTGATTATTTAACAATAGCCAGACTGACCTTCAAAACTAGGATGGCTTGTGGTTCACATTATTGCTAACCTCCCTAGTTCACCATGTAGAAAAGTCTCAGAAAAGAATAAAGGTAGACTTAGAGATAGAAAATTCAGGTCCCCAAGTGGGGTGAATCTCCCTAATTCATCTTTACAGACTGAAAGTCAACATAGCATTGAAGGTCTTTGCATGAAGACATCTGTCCATCCTATGGACTGGGAATGAAAGAGAGCTAGCCTACTGATGATTAGGTACCACTCTTCATATAAACAAGAAATAATTTAAAATGGATGTGGTAAACAAACTTTAGTAGGTTGTGACAGTTGTGCTGAAATTAGGAAAAGTGAAATAAAGCTGAATGCAAACTATAAGACAGATTTTCCCTCAAAGTCTCCAAAACACAGTTGGTAAAGTACTCACCAGGGTTTTCCAGCACCACCCAGAGGAGTGTTGTGAATGAAAGTTTTAAAAGATAGAATCATCTCTAGAGGAGAGAATGGGATTAGTCAAACTCCTTTGCTTTAATTTTTACCAACAACCTTCTCAACTAGATCTGATTTCCTGAGCAGAATTACCCACTTGCATATTTGCTCAATCTTGGCTTTGTCTATGTTTATGACCAATTTTACATTTGTGACTTGGCACCAGGGGCTGGTTTCATGGAAGACAACTTTTCCACAGATGGATGGGGGGCGGAAGGGGACAGTGCATAACATTTATTGTGCACTTTATGTCTATTACCGTTACACTGTAATATATAATGAAATAATTAAACAACTCACCATTAAAACAAAAGAGGCACAGACAGAAGTGGTAAATAAAATAATGGGCAGGCTATGCATGGACTAAAATAAGTGTTGAATTCTGACTTAAAGCCGGCTACCAGATGCAGCTGCACAATTGAAGTACACTCAATTGCCACTCACTGATAAAGTTTGCAAGCAATTAATTTATTATGGTCACTATGTAGTGAAACCTCACTGCTAATGTTAATCTGTATTTGCAATCATCCCCTAGTTCTCGCATCACTGTCTCAGCTCCACCTCAGATCATCAGGTATTAGATTCTCATAAAGAACGCACAACCTAGATCCCTTGCATGAGCAGTTCTCAATAGGGTTTGTGCATCTGTGAGAATCGGATGCCACCACCGATCTGACAGAAGGCAGAGCTCTGGCAATAATGCAAGGGATGGGGAGCAGCTGTAAATACAGATGAAGCTTCACTCGCTCACCCAACACTCATCTCCAGCTGTGAGGCCCGGTTCCTAACAGGCCATGGACCAGTACTGGTTGAGGACCCCTGATCCAGAAAACCTTACCTTGCTATAGTATAGTAAGCAGATAATGTGAAATGATAGCCTTAAATTCAAAGCACATATGGAATTCTAAGTGGTGGCTTTTAAACTTATGCTAGCAAACTAGTGTAATGAATAGGAAATCAAAACTACTATTATATTATACAATACTCAGCCTACACATCTTCCACTAACAAGTGTGATTTTTAATTGGATTAAGGAATTTCTAGCATGTTTTCCCTCTAAATAACCCACATGAAAATACTTGTCATTCTTTAAGTGATTTTGTTACTCCCTTCTATATGAGAACATAAAACTATGGAAAATGCTAGAAAGATAAAAAACATATATACAGACTCATATAGCTGGGGGAAAAATTAAAGAATTTTATACATCTACTCCTTAAATTCAGATATCTAAATAAGCAGATGAGTATTTTATTTATTTTATTTTTCCTTTAGCATTACTCAAAGTGAAGTCAGAAAAACTTTGGAGAAATCATCTATCTGTGCTTAGCCCTTTCATTGAAAAGTAGAAACTACAAATGAATAGCTTGTTGTAGATCTCAGATACATCTAAAAACTAGAAACTAAAAATGTACATCATGTAAATCTCAAATATATACAATAACATTTATTTTTAAAAATTAAATTAAATTAAAATGGTGAAAGACTTTAAGTTTGTTAAAGCAGAGATGGAACAGTGCAGTTATGTCATAGCCCACAAGGTATGGTAGTTTTTCTCTAGGTCAGTAGAGTGAAAAGATACCTTGGACAGAACTGTAGCATGTCCTGGAATGGTGTGGAATAATACTGGTAATCACAAGAACAAAACCTGAATCTGAGCTCTGCCAACTTGATCTATGACCTGAGATCTAGGTAAATTTAATCTTTGAGTCTCTATGCATTATCTACAAAATGGGGATAATATACGTCCCTTAGATGAGTTTTATGAGGATTAATTGCATGTTAACCTTAAGTGCTACAGAGTCTAAAGAGTTTACCTTAATGGGTTAGGATCAAGAAGATAAGGTGAACTCCTGGAGAGCAAAGAATAAATGATATTCACTTATACCCCAGTACAACTCACAATACCACAAAGTCAGTTCTAGACAAATAAGCCAAATTATACTGTAACAGAATTTTCAAACAAAGTCAGCAGTCAACATGTGGCTCTTGAAAACTGACATGCTGACAACAACATGGTAAGCTTTTCTTTCAGTTGATACTTTAAATACTTAAGAAATCAACCAGGATATACAGGAATTTAGCACATGATGGATAGACATGCACTTAAATCACTGGGGAAAACACAGATTATTCAATCAATGAGGTTAGGATCAATGGACAGCCAATTGAAAAAAAATAAAGTAGAATCCATATCTCATCCTAAAAAAAATTCAAATGAACCTAAAGTTTAAATGTAGGCCTAGCGTGGTGGTTCATCCTATAATCTCAGCACTTAAGGAGGCCAACATGAGAGGATTGCTGGAGCCCAGGAGTTCAAGATCAGCCTAGGCAACATAGAGAGACCTTGTCTTTACAAAAGCATTTAAAAATTAGCTAGGGGTGGTGGCATGTGCCTATAGTCCCAGCTACCCGGGGACTGAGGCAGAAGGATTCCCTGAGCCCAGGAGGTTGAGGCTGCCTGGGAGAAAGGATGAGACTTTAACTTTAAAAAAAACCAACCCAACATTTCTCACTAGAGAAATGAACAAAAGATAAGAACAGATGGTTTATAGAAAAGGAAACGCAAATAGCTCTAAAATATATACAAAAGGATGCCTAACATTACTCAACAATCTGGCAAGTGCAAATGCAAACTAGAGAGAAATATCATTTTCACTTATCAGATGGGCCAGGACCATAAAGTTTGATAACACACTTTGTTGCTCAAGATGTGGAGAAATATAGGCACTCTCATACACTGCTGGTGGGAAAGTAAATTGGCACACTTTGATGAGAATTACTCGGCAATATCTACTACAACACAAAACATCTATATGTATACTCATACTTGTGTGAAAGTTGCATACATGAAATTTTTTCCCACAACAATCTTTTTTTTTTTTTAATGTTAAAGATGTGGGGTACAATTCAGGGTTAAGTATATAAATCATCACTGTACAGGTAAAGTTTGGGCTTCACTTTGGTCCCCACTTCACCTGGTTTGAGATCAGGTACCCTTATTGATGAAGTGTACCCCTCTAGCAAAAGAAGTGGAAACAATAAAAATATTCATCAATATGAGATTTGTTAATAAGCCAGTATATTCACACAAGGTAATACAATGCCATAAAAAGGAATGATGCTATAAAAAGGAATAAAGGAATGAAATAGCATTATCTATGTGTATAAAGAATAATCACCAAGCTGGGCTCAGTGGCTCAGCCTGTAATCCCGTGCCTTTGGGAGGCTGAGGTGAGTGGATTGCCTGAGCCCACGGGTTCGAGACCCGCCTGGGCAGCGAGACCTCATCTCTACAATAAATAAAAAAATCAGCCTGGCGTGGTAGCACATGCCTGTAATTCCGGCTACTTGGAAGGCTGAGGCGGAAGGATCGCCAGCGCCCAGCAGGTCGAGGCTGCGGTGGCCGGGAGTGGCCACTGCACTCCAGTCTGGGTGACAGAGTGAGACTCCAACTTAAAATAAATAAATAAATAAATAAATTTATAATTAATGTCAGGTATGAGACAAATATTTCCTTGTACGTGCATAGAATATCTCTGGGAGGATTAATAAGCAATTAGTAACACAGGTTACTTGAATAAAGTTAAAAATTAAAGCAATGATAAGATACACATATTAATGGTTCCTGAATTTTATAGCCACACATAGGAAGGAGTGAACTAAGCAGTAATTACTACAATTACACAAATTTACTGAGCACTTGGTATAAGGCTAGAAGCTGCAACATACTAAAAGCAGATTATTCTCTAAGCAGGAAAAAACATCATCAACACAAGCCACACTTAACAGTACACAGCATGGATTTAAGAAAATTTGAGTGGTCAAGAACAGTAGCTCACAACTGGATTGTTTGAGCCTCAGGTGTTCAGGTTGGGTAATATAACAAACCTCATCACTGAAAAAAGACAAAAGCAAAGAAGTGGGGTTTTTTTGTTTGTTTTTTTGAGTTGGAGTCTCACTCTGCCACCCAGGCTGGAGTGCAGTAGCACGCTGCCGGCCACCGCAGCCTTGACCTGCGGGGTTCCGGTGATCCTTCCGCCTCAGCCTTCCAAGTAGCTGGAAACACAGGCGCGCGCTACCACTATTTTTTTGTGTTTTTTTTTTTTAAAGAAAATTTGATGTAGACCTCAACATGCTGAAAAGGAGCTAACAAAAATCAGGTGTTATTTGTCTTTGTAGCTCACTCCCTCATTTCCCAACCTAGCATTGACTCTTAAAAAAAAGCAAGTATTCAAATGTTTGTGAATGAATGAATGACTAGCTGAATGAATAGCTGGATAGGATAGACAGATGGATGGGACATATAAATAGTAAGAAGAAAGAATGAAGTCAGGCACAGTGCCTCACACCTGTAATCCCCGCACTTTCGCAGGCTGAGGTGGGAGGATTACTTGAGCCCAGGAGTTTGAGACCAGCCTAGTAACATAGCAAGTCCTTGACTCTACAAAAAACTAGCCAAGTGTGATGGTGAACACCTAAAGTCACAGCTACTTGGGAAGCTGAGGTGGAAGGATTACTTGAGCCCAGGAGTGTGCGGTTGTGGTGAACCACGATCATAACACTGCATTGCAGCCTGGGGGACAGAGTGAGACTCTAAATACACAAACACACACACACACACAAAGTGGAAGTGGAAGGGTCGTGATCTACCTCTGATCTCATATCCTTCTGACACAGGGTAAATCTAGTTTCCTTGAGTTTTCCCATATGAGAGGTGCTAGAATACATAAGTGTTTAAAACCATGATCATAATGTCTACATGACTTGCTAGATAATTAACACTATCACAGACAAAATGATATGCTCTTCCTTCCACCCCCAAATACATCCATGACCTAGTCCCCAGAATCTGTGCCTATGATACATGGCAAAAGAGACTCGACAGATGTAATTAAGGTTACAGACCTTAAAATAATTTAACCTGCGGGGCTCCATGTAATCATATGAGTACTTAACTGTCTCTGGCCAGAAGGAGGCAGAGTGATTTGAACCGTGAAGATTCCATGCACCATTGCTGGCTCAGGGATGCAGGCACCCACATTCAAGGACGAGTGAGAGATCCCTAAGTGCTAAGAATGGCCTCCAGCTGACATCCAGCAAGGGAACAAGGACCTCAGTCTTGCAACCACAAGGAACTAAATCCTGCCAACAACCTGAATGAGTTTGGAAGTAGATTCCAGGACCTCCAAATAAGAGCTCAATTGGCAAACACCTTGATTTGAACCTTGTGGAACACAAGCAGAGAAACTAGCTGTGCCAACCTAGACTTCTGAACTACAGAAATATGAGATAATAAACGTGTGCTGTTTTAATTCACTGAAACAGTGTGTGGTGATTTGATATGGCGGCAATAGAAAACTAATACACTATCTTTCTGTTTCATTTTAGGGGGCATTTATTGAGTCTGTTCCACATACTAAGCCCTGTGCTCAGTGTCTGGGATATAAAAATAGATACACATTTTCGAGGAGCTCCCAGCACATAAACCTCTTGAACAATTTTATGCTAGAGGTTAGCACAAAGCACTACAGGAGCACAGAGAGGAGGCACCTAACCTTTATTTTCACACTCTTGGACCTCTCAGTTCTTCAATTTCCTTCCCCGCTATTAGGCATTCTCCCAGTGAGTCAGACCACTAACCTTATCACAATTCAGAAACTGTAAGGCATCCTTAAACTCCACTGACACTCTTGAAGACCTGTGGCTTATACCACTTTAATGAAGTTTCTCCTAAAAGTTCCTTTCTCTTTTCCTCACCCCCCTTTCCTTCCCCCAACCCGATGGCTACTTCCTGACCCTCATCATCTCTTTCCTGAATTACTACAATCACTTTGCAACTTATTTTCCTGACTCAACAACCATCTATTGTCCACAACATCCCCAAGGGTCATCTTCCTGAGAATTAAATCAATTACACCATGAAATCAAAATCTCTTAAAGCTTACCTACAGTTACTACAAAGTCTAATTGCTGTATACCCTTAACACTCCTCTAAGTTCTTTTAGGGCAAAAACTGCCTCCAGTTGATTTCTAACCCCAGTGCCTAGGAAGGATTTGGCACATGGTTGATTCTCAAAAAGTATTCGCTAAATGAATGATCTCCACTCTGTCTATCTCCCTAGCCTCATCGCTTGCCTTATAGCAATCTCCTTCCACTATGTCTCTGCTATCCTTGATCTTAGCAGCCCCAAACTGCTCTACCTTTAATCTATCTATGCTCCATTTTCTCCTCATGACCAAAAAGCCTTGTAACCTGACTGGTAGGCATAACTCACTTTTTAAGATTCTGCCCTCTTCTAAACAGGTTCTCTGTACCCCTTAAATCTCAACTATTCAGGCAAACTTTGGTCTTTGATATAAGCTATCCCCTCTTTTATCATGTCTATCACAAACCCTCTAGTGCAATACTACTCAAAGGTGACCTGTGACTGGTGCTGATGTACAAATTGTATATTACTAGTTTGGTACAAGCTAAATCCAGACATCAAGTATAAGCATTTAGAAACGTTTATAACAAATTGACATCGCTGCAACATCCAAGTATGTGATACTTGTTGAGACTAGTTCAGGTGTTGTTGAATTTGTGTGGTGAGTCACATGTGGTGCAACCTGCATATTTATCATGGGCAATAGGACCATTTATTGATGGACGATAGATCAAAAACAAAAAAAATTTAAGACCTAGTTGGTCCATCACCATGGATAGTTTGAGGAGCATTGCTCTAATGCTCTCACATATGTTTTTATCTTTTCTCTTTTGGTAATATTGCTTGCTGCCTGGGACAATGCAAGTGTCCAATAAATATCAGTGAACACACAAATAAAGATGTGAATGAGAGCCAAATGTGGTGGCTCACACCTATAATCCCAGCACGTTGGAAGGCAGAGGCGAGAGGAACACTTGAGCCCAGGAGTCCAAGACCAGCCTGGGCAACATAATGATATCTCATCTCTATAAAAAAATAAAAGTAAAACATTAGCCAGGCATGGTGGTACATGCCTGTAGTCCACTACTCAGGAGGCTGAATGAGGCAGGAGGATTGCTTGAGCCTAATTTGAGGCTGCAGTGAACTATGATCATGCCACTGCACTCTAGCTTGGGCAAGAGGGAGACCCTGACCAAGAAAAAAAAAATGTGAATGATAAGGTTTTGTCTCAGATACGAAATCTGGGCTAAGTGAATAGTAAGAAGTGGGTACTTTGGGGCAGTAGGATAGGCAACACTGAGAAAGGAGTGCAAATGAGGAACAGTATCAAAGATGTTACACAGCTTTCAAAAGGTGAAATAGTACTCAGAATCTCAACACGTAAAAGAACTCAACCACATAGGTCATCAGAGTCCTACAATAGTGACAACCCCAAGCCTCCCCCAGAAGAAAGCTCTCAATGCAGAGTCTGCAAGCCTTAACTACAGGAAAAGCAGTTATGTGAAAAATGAATGTGAAGGGTGACCCTAGGGCAGGGAGACCAACTAGGATTTAATTTCAATCATCCCAAAGAGAAATGACTAAAGGCCTCAACCAAGGGCAGAGTTAGTTTGGTGATGTACAATGGTGGTAGACACAAGTCAAGAGAAATATTTATGAGGCAATACAGGAAGGGCTCAGAGATTTGCTAAACAGGACAAAAGGAAAGGTGGCATGACTAAAATTTCAGGTTTGGTCTGAGTGAGTATGTACACGGTGTCATCACCAGATGAGAAAAGGAATACAGAAAGAAGAACAGGTTTAAAGGGCAGAGGATTAGTAAATTCCAGTGTGACAAGCCTATGGGACATTCAGGTAGTTCTCCTAAGTTCTCCTAAGTTCAGCAGACACTTATGAGAAAAATCAAGGCTCAGGAATACAGCTTTTGGAAGCTCCACATCTAGAGGGTATCTAAAACCACAGCAATGAATGAATGAGAACAGTGGCCCAAGAACAAAACCTTGGAAAACACCATCATTTAAGGGGTAGGCTGAGGAAGGGACTCTCACAAAGAAGACAAAAAAGAAGAGCCAAAAAGACACAAGGAGAACTGAGTACACGTAGAAAAACAAAAACAAAAGTGGAAAAATTCTGGAGAAGGAGGCAGCGGTGAACAGGGTCAAATTCATCAGAAAGGTTCTGTGTCATAGAGGTGAAAGGTCCCGACTGAATTGAGCCACCCTGCGAGCCCCTGTGACTATAAATGGGGGTGGAGGAGGGAATTAAGCGTGATGAGGCAGAAGCCAAAATGTAAAAGCAGGCAAGTAACAGAAGGCATTGAATAGACCTCTCTGAAGAGGCCTGGTTGTGAAGGAAAGAAGAAAGGAAATACAAAATCAAGCTTTATCATTCTTAAGGTGGTGGCAAGGACCTTGGGTATTTTTATAGCAAGAGGAAGAAACAATAGAGAAAAACAAAAAAGAACAACCAGTGAAGGTGCAGAGGAGAAAATGGGGAGAGGGTGGCGATGGAATGGAACCCTGCAAGGCAGTGTTCTCCCTCCACAGGGTTGAAGTTGATCCCTCTTTCTCTGAGAAGGGAAAAGAGAGAGAAGAGAGCGAAATAGATGAGTCAGTAAAGCGGAAGAAAGCCTTCCCTGGGCCCCAAGTCTAGCACAGGGCCCTTCCTTTGTGTTCCCGTAGCTTTTTTTTTTTCTTTTTTGAGTCGCGGGCTCAGGCAATCCACTCACCTCCGTCTCCCAAAGCGCAGGATTACAGGCTGAGCCACAGAGCCCGGCTCCCGTAAGCTTTAATTGCCCACTCAACCCGCGTGTTTGCCGTGCTAGACTGTAAGCACTAGGAAGACATGGGCCGTATCTGTCCTGTTGTGTTCACCACTCTGTGCCTGGCACAACCTAGGCCCTAATTTAATGTATTGTGGACTAAATGGAGACAAAAAAACTAAACCTACAAAAGTTCCAGGTTTTTGTTTTTTTTTTTAGCAAGTAGGAGGCTAAGTCCATTGCCAAGGATCTATAAAAGGGAATTAGGTAGGGAGATTTTAGAGAGGAGTAAAAGAATAGGGTGTTTTCCAGAAAATGGAAATAGTTTAAGGACAAGTTAAAAGCAGTGACTCTCAGTCTTAGAATCACCTGAAGAACACTTAAAAATATTGATGCTAGAATCTGACCCCAAAATTTCAGATTTAATTGGCCTGAGAAGCCTGGGCACTGGGTTTTTTTTTGTTTTTGTTTTTTCTTTTTAAGCTCCCAGATGATTTTGTTACACGACCAAGGTTGAGAATCACTGAGTGAAAGGTTTAAATAATGGTCAGAGTTTAGCTGAGACTAGAAATTATGAATTGATCCACTCTGTGTTTTACCCAATTTTCCACAGTACTGTCTAGCTGCTTGGGTATTCATGCAGAGGGTGACTGTAGGATTAATTTGGGCTTAGGGCTTTGCCAGAGAAACATGGAGGCAGGACAAGTAAAGAGTGATGAGACCAAGGGAAAACTACAGTCTCTGGGAAGAGTGAAGAGAGAGAGGTGTAAGAGAACTGAGCAGCCAGATGCAGTGGCCTGAAGTTAGGATGGTAGAGCTAACTATATCTCCTTGGCACATTTCCGGGTGATAAGGCCCAGAGATTGGCCATGAAAGCAGGTGGTTAAGTGCTGTAGAGGTTATCACAGTTGAGTCAGACAAGGAACTTGAAGGTTGCTCACAGGCTTCTGAAAGGATCGTGGAGTCTCCCAGAGCAACAGCAGGAGTAAGGATGGGGAGACATGGAAGTCTGCAAGGCATGTGGGATAGAAATGGAGAACCACAGACAAAGAGGACTAAGAAAGGCAGAGGGAGCAAAGTCCAAGAGTGATATGTTCACAGAAGCAGAGTTTCATTTTTCCATAGGAGTTTGATTCAAATATGGCAATGAACAGATAGGGGAATTCTGGCCAGTCCACCCAGACAGGCAGTCCCTCTGAACACGGGAGAAATCCTCCATTTCTCTCATTCCTACATCAAATCTATCTTCTAAATATATTCTAGAATTCAATCACTTTTCATTCCAAGCCATTGTCCTCTCTTATCTAGATTATTGCAGTAGCCTCTTGGTTGGTCTCCCTGGCTACACCTTTGTCCCTCTTCAATGGATTCTTCACATTGAAAGTCAAGTCATGTCACTTCTCTGCTTAAAATGTGCTGGCTCCCCGCCTCCCATCACTCAAGGTAAAACTCAAAGTCCTTATAATGGTCTATACAGCCATATACAATCTGGACCCTGACCACCTCTCTGATCCCTCCTCCTTCTCACTCTTCTTCTTAGCTTCAGCCACATTGACCTCCTTGTTCTTCCTTGAACACATCAAGAATGCTCCTGCCTCGAGGCATTTGAAACCACTGCCCCCAAGACCTGGAATTCTTTGTCCAGACATCTGCCATGGCTCACTCCCTCACTTTCCTTGGATCTCTGCTAAAATGTCACCTTCACCAGCCCACCAACATGCACTTCCCTTTCCTCCTTATCTTGGTTTATATTCCTCCATAGTGTGTATATATATAAATATATGTAATATATATACTATATACTATTATATATAATTACATATATTTCACCAATATTCTATATGTATTTATTATCTGGCTCTATTTCCCCCCCAATAAAACTCTAGTTCCTCAGGGCTAGGGTTCTTTTTCTGTTTTGTGCTGCTCTCTGGTACCTGAGACAATGCCTAGCATGTAACACTCAAATATTTATTGAATGAATAAATGGATGAGCATTCTAATAAGCAGGGTAGGGAGATAAGATTGGGGGAAAGAGCTGTGATTCAACTATGTTTGGAAAGTGATGAGATTGAGGATATGAGAGCCTGAACACAATGGGACATGAGACTCAAAGAACAAAGAACAGACTGAAAATATGGGTAATCATACGAAGAGCCAACAAAAGGCTACAAGACCCAGTAAGGGGTTTCTCTTTTAGGTAGTAACCAAGAATTACAAGCATGAGAGGAAGGGTGGGAAATACCTTGCCTTGAAAAAAGCAAGAACAGACCATCACAAGTTCAGTCCAGGTGGGAATAGGAATAGAGCGTGAGGCCCCAGCAGGGAGGGAGGTGATGTCCAGATGGGCAGATCATGTGGAGTGATGAATTTTCTAGAGAACAAAAAGCATAATGGCCTTTCCTATTACAAATTTGAACATAGGGAAAGCATTATAGTACACATACACAGAATAGTACATATTCCTAAAATATACAGGTAGGTCCATAGAGGGAAGAAAAATAAATGGTCCTCAAAAAGAAAGGTGGAGAAGAAAGCAACCAACAGTAAGAGCACATTAGTTAATCCTGCTTTCTGTTTATGAAAGCAATTCATTTATCACTCTCACCTAGTCATGCAGTGATCCACAGACATGAGTATGGCAGATAACTGAAATATTAATCTGTAAGTGTAACAACAGATTACACCTGCCCAGATACACTCGTATCTGTGATTCTGATTAAAACAGGATTCTACTCAAAACAAAAGTGTCATAGTAGTATCCTCTGGGACTATCCGTGTATATGGCTACAGACCTTTGCCTACACTAAAAGTTCCAAATTGCAAGGAACTTTGAATATTCATCTGCTTTTTAATAGAGTGCCTGTCTCCTCCCTATCAGTATGTTAGCCACTGCACTTTTTTTTTTTTTTTTGAGTCAGAGTCTCATTCTGTCATCCAGGCTGGTGTGCAGTGGCAAGCTCACGGTCACCACAGCCTTGACCTGTTGGGCTCAGGCGATCCTTCCACCTCAGCCTTCCAAATAGCTGGAACTACAGGTGCAGTGAGACCATGCCCAGCTTTTTTTTTTTTAATTGTAGAGACAGGTCTCACCAAGTTGCCTAGGCTGGTCTCGAACCCCTGAGCTCAGGCAATCCTCTTGCCTCAGTCTCCCAAAGTGCTGGGATTACAGGCTTGAGCCACTGCGTCCATCCTGCACTTCTTACTATATGTTACTAGCCTTCCTGATTCTACAAAAATCTCACTCATTCTAATTTGTTGTCCCTACTCTGCTATGGGATGGGAAATGAGAAAGCCAATGATGTTGGAGTGTTTAAATAGTGTTAAATGGACAGAGATTAAAAACAGGAGGGTCCTCCTCTGACTGGAGTTCAGATTTCCTCAAAGGATTTGTAACATTCTTTTTTTGTTGCTTGGAGATAATTTATCTGCTCTCTTACTCATTTCTAGCGGCATTTTGAGTACTTATATTTCATGATAAATGGCCTCTGGATTAGCAAACAGTTCCTGTACCCATACCACTTTCTTCAGTTCTGTTGAAACAATTGTTATGAAGGTATATCAATCCTCTTTAATAAATGTAAAATGAACACAGATTTAGGACAACAGAGGATTTGCATTTATTATATATCTGTAAAAGACTTCTCTGAGAACAAAATTTATAATTTGGTTATTTTAACTGAAGAAAACATTTTCCCAGGGAAAGTGTGGTTACACGCCTAAGCTAGTAGACAAATTGATTTACTGTATATTTGCAATACGATATTGCTAGAAATATCATTACTTAATTTTTAAGCTAAATAATTTTGATATGAAGGAAGCAATGCCAGAAACAACAACTTAGAAAGACGAATGCTTCCCTCCACTATTTATCTGGATAAGACACAAACAGTTTAGACCAATATTAGCTCAGTGTTGTCTCCTCCAGCTATGGCCCTTTCAAACAATAGCTGAATATCAACAAAGAGAAATTGCAGATAATGCAAAAGCAAGACAATGACTACCCTGCAAAAGTTATCGTGGCAGATATTTACAAATGTCTTTCTAGATAAACACACAAAGACATTTTCTTTTTAGACAATTTTACATAAGATACTCAAATACCATGGATTTTCTTCCTGAATGGTTGGGGGTAGGGGAGAAATCCTAGTTATTCTGGCTGAGTTTATCCACCATTATGAGTTCTAATACATACGATGTTTAAAATATCTCAATAATTTCTAAACTTTAAATGCCCCACTAGAGGAATTACCCAGAAGAGGCTACCCTGGTTAAAAGTCTCAAATTCTACCAATAAACATGTCATTTATTCACTGAATCTTCAATTAGCCAGGAATTGAAGCAAAGGAATTTCCATAATCGCAACCAAAACATTCCTCCGACCAAGTTTCCCTATGATCAGTTTTGACACCACAAGTCCCCCATGTCATGGGGCTCCAAGCCTCGGCCTCCTATCCTCCCCTCACACCCAGGCTCTCCCCTTCCTCACCTTTTTTTCACTTTCTCCACTCATCTCACGACTTTCCATCCACACAGGCACACCCCTGTCCGGTCACTGTGCTGGACCAAGGAATCAACTTCCCTTGTTTTATATCCCTACTGCCACCTGCCCACACCCTGCCTGTCCCCCTCAACCCCCCACAGTTCCTTTTCCACTCACAGTATGACAAGCCAGCAATCTGAACCCACAAGTTCAAAGCACCTCAGACCTGGTTTGCTCTCTTTTTAGAATCGTTTAGCCACCTGTCATGGCGTCTTGAACCAAGCTGGAATTCCTGATCATTGGCTTCATTCAATGGGACTCCTTCTACCCCTCACCCTCCCCTCTCACTCTGATTCCTGTTAAACTAGTCTTTCAGCCAAGTAACCTTTCTCTGGTGTCCCCTGCATTCTCTCTGTCAGACCCTCATACTGTAATAATTGTAATAGGGATAAATTATTCATATACTTTGAGGATTTCGCATTTTTTTCATTAAAAGTAAGCATATATCTTTAAGAGCATAAAAGTTATTTATACTATTAAAAACCTAAAAATATAGAACTGTTTTATTAATTTAACAGTATATGCCTAATATTGTCTCCTTTTTATTCTACTTGAAGTAGAAGACTAGGTGGTGAAACTAGAGACTCTATCTCTATTTTTTTTTTTTTTAATGTTAAAAGTTTGGTCTGACTTGGTGGCTCAGCCTGTAATCCCAACACTTTGGGAGGCCGAGGGTGGATTGCCTGAGCCTGCGGGTTTAAGACCAGCCCGGGCAACTTGATGAGATCTTGTCTCTACAATAAATCAAAAAAATTAGTAGGGCATGGTAGCATGTGCCTGTAGTTCCAGCTACTTGGAAGGCTGATGTGGAAGGATCGCCGGAGCCCAGCAAGTCAACGCTGGGGTGCCGTGAGTGTGCCACTGCACTCCAGCCTGGGCAACAGAGTGAGACTCCAACTCAAAAAAAAAAAAAAAAGTTTACTGTGGCTCATGTCTGTAATCCCAGCTACTCAAGAAGGAGCACTTGAGTCCAGGAGGTCAAGGCTGCAGTGAGCTGTGATTGTACCACTGCACTCCAGCATGGGTGACAGAGGAAGGCCCCAACTTAAACAAAGCAAAACAAAATACAAATTAAAATTAGCTGGGCATGGTGGCACATTCCTCTAGCTCCAGCTACCTCTTGGGAAGCTAGACAGGAGGACTGCTTGAGCCCAGGAGTTCAGGTTACAGTGAACTTGGATGTGCCACCACACTCAACCCTGGGTGATAGAGTAAGATCCCATCTCTTAAAAGATAAATAATTAGAAAAATAAATATTTCCCAGTTTTTCCCCTCAAGAAAAAACAGTCTTTTTAAAAAGCTTACAAGAGGCTGCAAAGAGATTTACCAAAATGTTGGCAATTGTTATTTCTGGTAGGTAGGATCATGAGTAATATTTATTTTCTTTGTTGTTACAAGCTTTTGATTGTTCTTATTTGTTATTTTCTGTAACAAGTTTTCTATATTTCTAAAATCAGCATATATTATTATAGTTAGAAAATAATCTGGTTTTTCTTTTCCTTTTTCTTTTTTTTGAGTTGGAATCTTACTCTTGTCGCCCAGGCTGGAGGGCAGTGGCATGCTCACAGTTACTGCAGCCATGACCTGCTGGACTGAAGTGATCCTTCCACCTCAGCCTCCCAAGTAGCTGGAACTACAGATGCATGCCACCACACCTGGCTAGTTTTTGTGATTTATTGTAGAGATGAGGTCTCACCAAGTTGCCCAGGCTGGTCTTGAACCCCTGGGCTCAGGCAGTCCTCTCACCACAGCCTCCCAAAGCGCTGGGATTACAGGTTGAGCCACCGTGCCCGACCTACTTTTTCTAATTACATGGAAGTAAGGTTTTTCTATGTTAAGCACAGAAAACCTGTCAGTATCATACATCCTTATATAATCTATATTTACCCTGAAAAATATTAATGAAAACATGAACACAAGAGCCCAGCTGCCCACAAAACTTCCTCTTATATGACAGTAGGATGGAAAGAGTGAGTTTAAACTGTCATAAGGGAAAGGTGTACTAGAGAAGATAATTCTGGAATGATGGAAAGGCTGGTAAGATTTTGGCCTCATTTTGGCAAGGCAGACTTATTGACTCATACAATTGAGTGCTCATAATGGACTCCCTAAGAGCCGATGGTTCAGAGGAGTCAGGCATTTCCGGGAATGTGATATACATACTTTACGCCATCTTCATTTTAAGTTTGTCTTGGGCAAGGTTCATGCCGGGCTACTGATATACAGCTACATTTTTGTTTTCTCTTGTTTTTCTTTTAGATGGATAGGTAAATAGAAGAAAGGAAAAGTTCCTCCCCACCCATGAATGAGAGGAGACAGTTGATGTGTCCTTGACTCTTTGTCCCCAACATTATTTTCTCCTCTCCCCCACATCATTCTATTTTGAGTAGAACCAGTTGCCCATTCTCTACGTGAGCCTGGCTAAGAGGCTCTTAAGGTCCTTGCTCACAAGCAAAACTCAGGGCTCCTGAAACTCAGCATCAGAAACTGTAAGATCCTTGGGGGAAGGAACCATATCTCTCTATTCATTCACCAATATCTGGTGCTCGCTCAATGCCAAGCACCCTTCTTGACACCAGGGATACAGCAAGATGCCTGTTCTCAGGGAGTTTACATTCTTGTGGGAAGACACACAAGTAGACAAAGACAAATACAAACATAAAAAAGACAAATAGTGGCAAATGTGAAGAAAATAATACCCAATGGAGTGAAGTGACGGTAGCCAGGGAAAGAGGGCCACAGTAGTAAATGGGTAGTCAGAAAGATCTAGGACTCTGGAGAGGAGGTGGGAGCCCAGGTGTCCTGAGGAGACAACAGCAAAGACAGAGGCTCGGAGGCAGGAACAAACTTAGTGCCTCAGAAGAACAGAAAGCAGAGCATGATGAGGGTGAGACTCACAAAGACACGCTGAACATTCTGTCCTCGGTTAAGGAGCACGAGCACAGGTTTTGTTCTAGGCAAGAGGAAAACCATTCTGGTAGTGAAGGGCCACCACCAGCCGCTAGCAAACCACATCCCCTCCCATTTCCTGGAAAGGGGCCCAAACCCAGCCCCCGCCTAAAATGGCGACCCCGCAAACAAAGGGGGCGTCTGAAACGACACCTTCGGGGTTCTTCTTCCACAGTCCGGCTCACCTTTTCCCGCACCCGTGAAAAATCCACCAACATGGATGGAGCTCCGCCAGTCCACCAATAATCGACTGACAGGTCGCCCTAAACCCCCATAAAGGCTGGCGTGCCCTGGCTTCAGCGCTACAGCCTGACCCTCAGGTCCTGTAGCCCACCACGTTCGACCCATTAAATCTCTTGGCCTTAACGGGTGTTGAGTCTCACTGTGCGCCACCGTCTTTCAGGTATTATAAATATTTGCTGCTGTTGTTGTTAACTCCGATTTTCTTTCTTTTTTTTACATTTTTTATTTTAAAGATGTGGGGTACAACTTAGGGTTAGGTATACAAATGTTCTTTATGGAGGTACCCTTGTTGATGAGGTAGTATAACTATTTTTAAATGTTAAATTACGGTGAAATACACGTAACTTAAAATTTACCATCTTGACCATTTTTAAATGTACATTTTAGTGGTATTCAATGTATTTATATTGCTGTGTAACCATCACTTCTATCCATCTTTAAAACACTTTCCATCTTGCAAAACTGAAACTCTCATCAGAGGCTTTTAAGCAAAGCAGTGACATGATCTGACTTATGTCTTAAAAAATTAATTTCTGCTTGGTAGACGATTGTAGGAAGATAGCAGAAGTAGGAGTTTACTGAAGTAGATGAACTCAGGATATATTTTGTGAACACAGCTGACATGATTGCTGCTAATTTGGATGTGGGTAGGAGATAAAGAAAGAAATTAGGAGAGGAGATGGTTTCTAGATTTTTATATCTCCAGTGTCTAGCAAATAGCTAATGTTTATTACATAAATGAGAGAATATTGGTTTAACATTTAAAAAGTAGAAACCGTTCTTCCTGGAGAAGTAAGACAACAGGAGTGAAAACTACCATGGACATGGAGATTGTATCTTTTTTCTAGTGTCTATCTGTCAGTAATAATTTTGACCATATAACATACATTAAGTCTTCACAGTTGGCTATATAAACATGATCTGCCTAATTTCAACATTAACATTAAAGGCTAATCCTTTACCTGTATATGGTAAGTATCAAGCATCTTACATATGTTATTTCAAGTCTTTCTAAATTAACAGCTTAAAAACTTTGAGACTATGGTGCAATGAACACCTCCCCAGAGATGACATGTATATAAAAATTCGATGTTTTGAAGAGTTTATGGACTTTCTGAAGTTCATCCATAGACCCACCTGATGTTTAAAAAGCTCTGCTCTACCTAGTGCTGGAGTTGTTACTAGGAAAACCTTATGAACCTAGTCCTGGAGACTTTGGAGAAATGTTTTCCTTTTTTTTTTTTAAACCTTCATTAACATCCATAATAAGTGAGTTATCAAGAGCAAATATTAATTTTAAAAATATCTTTGTATCTTCAGCAATACTGTTAAACTATTATCCAGAAAGTTACTCCAGATCCTCCTTATAAGAGCCTACTTGATAAATTTATCCTACACTTCACTTTTTTTTTTTGAGTGAGAGTCTCTGTAGCCCAAGCTGAAATGCAGTGGCACGCTGCTCACGGCCATCACAGCCTCAACCTGCTGGGCTCAGGGGATCTTTCTGCCTCAGCCTTCCAAGAAGCTGGAACTATAGGCACACGCCACCATGCCTGGCTAATTTTTTATTTATTTATTGTAGAGATGAGTTCTGGCCTCATGAGCTCAGGCAATCCTCTCACCTTGGCCTCCCAAAACATTAGGATTTTAGGCGTGAGCCACCGTGCCTAGCCTACCCTTCACTTCTAAGGAAAAAAGAAATCTTACATATTTAGGCTTTTTACAAAATAGAAGGACAAACCATTAGAGTTGCAACTGCTCTTTCAATATGAGCTTTCAGCTAACAGCTAAAATTTAGTATTCCATTTATCACAACTACATTACCTAGATTTTTCCCTTCTATCCTCAGATCTTAATATATTTATTGTAAGCATTTCAAGACTTTATGAAAAAAAAGTGGAATGTAAATTATTTATGATCAACATGCAAGCTCTGCAGTCTTCCTATTTCATAAGCATTTTATCTGCCTTGCCCCTCAAAGTTTTTTCTAAAGATAATAAAATAGACCCTAAGGCCATGTATATAGTAAGCAGTAGGATGTATACTTAGAAAATCTGTATCCTAGACCCAGGCCAGCCACTCACTGCTCAGGTGACCTTGGGAAAAATCACTTAAATTTCATAGAGACTCAGATTTTTGGTCTTTAAAGTTGAGTTAAGAGCATATATCACACAGGGTTGCAATAAGAATCGCGCAACAACACGTACTTGCCTGCTAATAAGGAGATGGCTGGAAACCCATCCTTGCACTGCCTACTGACAAATGGTAAAACTAAAAGTTGGGAGTTGACAGACTTTTTTTTTAGAGAGTGCGCAGCCAAGCAGTGAGCCCTAACATTCCATTAACCTCACCCCTACCCCGCCCCCAAAGTGCTACTTCCAGGAGAGAGACAACTAAAGAGGATAAGATCGGGTGCTAAGGCTAGAGAATGAAGGCGGGTATGCTAATGAAGAGAAAGCCCACAGCTTGGGCTGGACGGTTTCATCATCTCTGCTAAAATAATCATCTTTTTTCCTTTACACTTTTAATTGTGGTTCATGGTTAGGTTTCATGGCACATGGGCCTCAGAACCAGGCACATCATTGCGTTGCTTTGAGCTTCAATTTCCTACCTGTAACAAACATGGAGGAACCATAATCCTTGCCCCGCCGTAGTCTACAGTAAAGTCTGTAGGACTAATGAACGCTGTTACTTGTACTGTAGTCAAAGATGAAGCGGGGGCACTTTTAAGAGCTTTTAAAATTCAGTGTAAAGCTATATTCAGAGTTATGGCTAACAAGATAAAATGATTATAAGTTAGAAAAGGCCAGGCAGGGGGGTTCACACCTGTAATCTCAGCACTTTGAGAGACCAAAGCCAGAAGTTTGCTTGAGCCTGGGAGTTCAAGACCAGTCTGGGCAATATAGTAAGCCCTCGTCTCTAAAAAAAAAAAAAGAAAGAAAGAAAGAAAGAAAGAAAAGAAAACATTAGCCAGGAGTGATGGTACACGCATGTTGTTCCACCTACTACTCGGGAGGCCGAGGCTGGAGGATCGCTTGAGCACAGGAGTTTGAGGCTGTGGTGAGCCGTGATTGTGCCACTGCACTCTAACCTGGGGGACAAAGCGAGATCCTGTCTCCACAAAAAAAAAACAACTTAGAAAAGCACTTGGGCTGTAGTTGGGAGAACTTATTCCTGGTCCCAACATGCTAAATATGCTGATGACCTTAGCCGAATGCCTGAGCCTCAGTGTCCACAGCTGTATAACGAGGTCAGTCTAGATGACCTCTAAGGCCCTTTGCAGCTCCAAACATTAAGATTTCTTTACAAAATGATCGACATGCTCATGTCCCAGTAAAGGTTTCACTGCTTAGTCCCTTAGGTGGGACAACTGTGAGTCACGTCGCAGTGGGACTGAACCCCAGGTGCCTACGTGATGGCAGCTTCTTCTTAGCACTCCCTCTACTGGCTGCCTCCTTTTCTTGTCTCACGTCCCCCGTCTCCAAGGGCTGGTACCTCTAGGATCAACTCCCAAATAAACTGTTTACACTAAAATTTAAAAAAGAAAAATACCTACATTAGAAATTGTACATGGACATTGGAGTTCAGACTGGGTCTAATTCCCAGTGCTGTTACTAACCATGTGATCTTGGGCAAGCTTCTTCTCTTTGCATCAGTTTCTTTGTTTATAAAATGGGAACAATATCACTTTCAGAGGGCTTTTGTAAGGATCAGATAAAGCATATGAAGAATTTAGCACAGTGGTGGGACTATAGTCAGTGTTTAATAAATGCTATTATTATAAAATATACTTTTATTTTCCTCATTTTATAAGTTTGGTCTTTTGTCATTAACCTATTAATGCTTCAGAAAAGAATTACTTGAATCTAGAATAGGTTATGACTTGACCAACTCGTCAGCTTAATAACACTAAGAAATCTATCAAGTTGAATAGACTAGCTAATGCTATACTATGGATTTTTGCTTTTAATGTTTATGTAAGCCATTTAAGGCAGGTAAGAACCAGCTCTAAGTTCTACATATTGGTTCACATTCCTAAGATAAACTTAGACGGCATATAGATGTAAAAAGTCCACTTTAAAACAAGAAGTATGAGTTGATTATGTACCATTAGCAAGGCATGCTAAGCAAAGAAAAACAATCTATATATACCCTTGGTGCCAAGGCCACCATTATATATTACATTCCCAGTGACAAAGTTTCACTTTATCTTTATTCACATAAGTACATAGAGTAACTCCAGAAGCAAAGTACACTATAGCATAAACTGTTAGCCTAATAGGAGCAGCAATTTTAACTAGCTTTGGTTAATCAAAAAAGTTATTTTCAGCAAAGAGTCAAAAAATTGTGTATGTACCATAAACATTACCTTAAAAATATAAATAGGCATTAATTCCCCAGTTTTCCAAAGTAGTTACAAGATTTTCCTTGAGGAAGGGCTCCTCACCAATTTTTTTCTGATATAAACCATACCTAGAACTTATCTTCTATAACTTCCAGTTTTAATTTTCATTTTCCTTCCCCCACCCCTTTCTCCTTCTTCTGAGGCATCCAGTTTTAATTTTCTAAGCAGATCAAAACAAAACTCCAACTAAACACATTTGTAAGGTAAGTTCGGGTTATTATCTTTCCAGTTTTTACAACTTTCTTTCTGATCTTTTACAGTTTTCCCGACCACTGTCTTGTGACCCACTTTTATGGAACCTTTCCAAGGAATTTGACATTCCTTTCATAGGAACAATAATCCTCTTTCCTTTTCTTTCACATGTATGTTTCATAAGTTTACACACTTATCTAAATTAGCTATCACAATAACAAGTATAACTGGCACCAACATGTTTGCAATAAATACAACAAGCTGTTGTTAGGCCAATAACCCAGCAGCTGGAGAAGGGAACAGGCTACTAAAAGTCAGTGTTCATCATGCCATGCCCAGGCACCACCCAGTCTGCTTGTGGGAAAATAAGGAGTCTAGGCTCACTGGTCAACCGCTTAGATGTTAATGGCATTATATTTGTATTAGGATAAACCATATGCAAATTGCCAACATCCAACTTTTTTTTAACCTATAGAAATGGCAGTTGCATATGTTGAACTTAATATATGAGTATATGTATACATATATACACTTTATTTTTAAAATACTGACCATATTTAATGTTAAATATTACATCCACTACCCATTTCCCCCCTTTGAACAATGAACAAGGGCTCTCACAAATTGATTTTTAAAATCCCATTTCATATTTGCTCAGGAACTCACCCCAAGCTACTGAATAATGAGTAATTGAACTCTGGAGTCTGAATGTCACTTCTACCTCTTCTTTCTTTCTCCAAGTTAAAGTCACAACAGTTTGAATTACACAGAAGAGGATGAAGATGAATGTATCAGCATATGTCTTCTAGCTAACTGAGTGATAAGCAGCAAAGAGATTAAAATGTGGGTCAACATTGTTGGCTGGCTGATTTCTGAGACATAAATCTTTTTGGTCCATGGGATGCAACATAGCACTGTCTGCCTGAAGAAGGCACAAAAAAGACAGGCAAGACACGGGACAGAGAAGCCCCTGGACAGACTTATGATAAGTTACCTTTAAGTAACAAGCATCCTTTACTTTTCACTTGCACTTGTTAGGTCATTGAACGCTAATAAACAAATCACAAATGTGCCATTAGGAGAAAAGTAAAACATTTGAGACAGAAGGAAGGAGAGGAGGGACTTTATTTAGGTTAAGGGTTACTAGTGAAACTCTTTTTCTAGATGTCACATTTCAACCACCGACCCTAAGTCTAAATCAGGTTTACTTTTATGGTTGCCCTTCTGCCCTTGCAAAACTGTTGTATAGTATCAGAGTCCCAGTGTCTCCTGTACAGTCTAAAATGTCAACCCTGTAGAGTTTGTATGCAGAGTAGGAAGAGCTTAAACCCTGTGAATAGACCTGGGTTTAAATTCGGGCTGCATACGTCTACCAGTGTAACCTGAGCACTCTTTGTGCTTTCTTCACCTTTCTGTACCCGAAGTGTACAATGAGCCAGACCTTGCAGGCTTCAGAGGAGTCATGACAAAATGTGTCTAAGGCGCCTTATTGCAACTATTACTTATGTCTAAAAGATGACGACAGCTTCACTTCATAACTGTCAGTTATGAATATCAAGATGTTTAAAATTTAAATGTCAGTTGAAGTATCCTATAAGCACAGGAGGACGCCCATGAAGTGTATCTTCTACTCCATGGTTCATATGCAAGCTAATCATAATCAAGATATCTAACCCAAGCCGGGCTTGGTGGCTCAGCCTGTAATCCCACGCCTTTGGGAGGCTGAGGTGAGTGGATTGCCTGAGCCTGCGGGTTCGAGACCCGCCTGGGCAGCGAGACCTCATCTCTACAATAAATCAAAAAAATTAGCCAGGTGTGGTAGCGCACGCCTGTAGTTCCAGCTACTCGGAAGGCTGAGGCGGAAGGATCGCCGGAGCCCAGCAGGTCAAGGCTGCGGTGCCCGGGAGCGGCCACTGCACTCTAGTCTGGGCAACAGAGTGAGACTCCAACTCAAAAAAAAAAAAAAAAAAAAAGATATATAACCTAAACGACAACAAAGGTAGCTTGTTCTTTCTAGATCAGATAGAGAAATGAGACAGAGGATTGGTGAGTGGAGCAGAGGTTTCAGAAAGGTGAAGTGACTAACACCAGAGGAATGTTTTAAAAATATAAATCTTCACATGGCCCTCCCCTTCCTATAGGTCCCCCATAGCTCCCCATTGACTTTAGGATAAAATACAAAATCTTCAGTAGGTCAAACGGGCTCTCAGTAGACGTGGCCCCCGTAGGCAACTCTATCTCATTCCCTCTTCTGTAGTGACTCTGAAGTATTTCTAATTCTCTGTTCGTACCTGCATTCTTGCTGCATGGATTTAATTTTTCTATTCCTCCTTCCACTTCTCGGCTACGCTAATTCCTGCTCTTCCTTCTTTCAGCTCAGGAGGACTCGCTGCTGCCTACCTCTGCTTTGTCTGCCCAGCACTATCTGTACATATCACCACACAGTTTATAACACTGTACTGTAATTTTATAATGCTTATCTCCCTGTAACCCACACAGACCTGGATTGGCTTTAGCACCCTGCCAGCCACTTTGCCTGACATAAAGCTGACACTCAAATGTTTGTTGAGTACACAATGCCTAAAACTCCCCCAATTTTCTCTAGGCTTGGCTCTATTATCTGATGTTAGACAGGACAAGAAGATGGGCTGTTGGAGTTCATAGCCTAAGTGGCTGCTTCTCCAGAATGATTAAGATTTGTCTTTAGAATGGGCTCGGTGGCTCAGCCTGTAATCCCAGCATGTTGGGAGGCTGGGGTAAGTGGACTTGCCTGAGCCCGCGGGCAACTTTGGTGAGACCTTGTCTCTACAATAAATCAAAAAAATTAGCTGGATGTGGTAGCCCACGCCTGTAGTTCCAGCTACTTGGAAGGCTGAGTCGGAAGGATTGCCAGAGCCCAGCAGGTCAAGGCTGTGGTGGCCAGAAGCATGCCACTGCACTCAGTCTGGGCGACACAGTGAGACTTGAACTCAAAAAAAAAAAAAAAAAAAAAAGATTTGTCTTTAACATGGAAAATTTGTAAGTTTTTTGGAAATTTACTTCATCTGAATAATAGTCTGTTAAGAAATATTTAAGATGGTATGCCAACTTCCATCACTTACAAAAATGATAATTTTTGGCCAGGAGTAATGGCTCATGCCTGTAATCCCAGCACTTTGGGAGGCTGAGGCAGGAGGATTGCTTGAGCTTGAGCCCAGGAGTTTCAAGACCAGCCTGGGCAACATGGTGAGACCCCCGTCTCTAAATATATGTATATATGGATAGTTATACATGCCAATGTAATAATATGTGCTTTTAATATATCTCAATCAGCTAGTGATAATGAACATTTTAATTTTTTTAGACGACCAATCCTATAACATGCGTAATTTATATTAGTTTTCAACTTTTCATCATTTAATGTTCAAAATTGGTTGAGTCACAGAAACACATGTAAGACATATTTCTCTCTAAAACTGTGTTTGTGGTATGCTTCTTTCCATGCTATATGTATAATTATTGAAATTCCAGGTTATTTCTCAGTTTAACATGCTACTATATTTACAACAGCTCCCCAATTTCTATTTGGTAAAAGGCATCTTTCCTTACCTTAAAACTGGCATGCACAAGTAGCACATGATAAAGTATAAACAATTTTTTAAAATTAAAAGAAAAATCATACTTCCTCAACTTGACTAGAAATTATTTGAGGGCAGAGACCTTCTTTTATGCACATTCCAATGTGTAAACAGACCCCATTATAGGTTGAATTTTGTCCCCTAAAATTGATATGTTGAAATCCTAACTCCCAATACATCAAAATGTGTCATTATCTGGAAATTGGGTCTTTGTATGTATAATTAGTTAAGAAGAGGTCACAGTGGAGTAGGGTGGACCCTCAATTTAATATGGCTGGTGTCCTTATAAGAAGATGGTTACATAAAGACACAGATACACAGCAAGAACACCATGTGAAGACAGAGATGGAGATTAGGGTAATGCCTCTCCAAAGAATGCCAAGGATTGCCATTTTCACCAGAAGCTGGGAGAAAGGCGTGGAACAGATTCTCCCTCTGGACCATCGGCAGCATTCAACACTGCTGATACCCTGATTGTGGACTTTTAGCCCATAGAATTGAGAGAGAATAAATTTCTATAATTCCAATCCATCCCGTTTGTGATACTTTGTTATAGCAGCCCTAGGAAATGGACACAAGCATTTAATAATACTGCTCATATTGAATTGAATTGCTGTTACTTTATAGAGAGAAAAGATAGGCACAAAATGCATTGATCCTCTTTCTAAATTGCTTTTAGAAATCTGACAGTGTGTATTGAGAAACATAAAAATGACCATACTTGCTGACAAAGTAATTCCACTTCTGGAACACTATCATAAGGGAGCACTTCCCAATTTGTAAAATGAGCTATCTGCAAAGACAAATATTTCTATAACTTAGGTTGCTGATAATTTGTTGCTAATATACCTGTCCAATGACAGGTTATTAGTTAAGTAGATTATATTAAGTTACTGGACTGTAACACAAATAATAAGAACTTTGAAAATTGTGTAAGAAGAAAAATGCTTACTGAGCGTTCTACATAAAACACAGAATACTAAAATTCTATATAGAGTACAATGCAGGAAAACATGTATAGAAAGAAGAGATAAAGCCAAAATATTCATTGTGGTAGAATTATGCTCAATGGGTCAGAAATCTCTCCTTGCTTCCCCCCCCCCCCCCCCCCCCACCAATCTCACCCTTTTAACACTACCAACCAGTCTTCCTTTGTAAATGTCAACTCTAACCTCCCCATGCCAGTTATTTCTTGGCACAGCTCTTGGGATTAGTCCGGGCCCACGTCATCTTATACAGGTTCTGCGAAGAGATTCCTGTTTGGTCTCACCGCAGCCTCATCCAATCATCATATCTACTGCCAGAATAAGACAGTCACTCCACTGCTGAACACATCTACTATGTTAATCTGTTCATTTATGTTATAAAACTTAAATGCATAAGCACTTTTGTATATGTGGTCTATTTTTCAATTTAAAAGGTTTTTTAAAAATTTACCGTGATTTCATATTTTGTTTTGTCAAGAACTCATGGTTCTCTGCTGGCCCTCCTTCATTACACCTCTAAATGTCATGTTTTGACAGGGTAACTGGGTGCCTGTCTGCAGCAATGGGGTGAGCACAGGCTATTCTCCCCATCATCTGCAATGTCTGTCAACTCCCCCGTGTCCACCAACGCAAAACCCCTTAACATCCTGTAAAACCTGGCTTTCAAGTTTCCACCATCATCAAACCTGCTCAGTCTGCACTATCTTAATTTATATTGCATCACAGTCTACAAATATTTATCAAGCAGCAATTAACTATAAGTCTAGAAGGCTTAATTTGCGAAGTTGTTGACAGGCTTTTTGTGGGAAGCAAACACGTAAAAAAGATGATAACCAAGAGTTGACAGTAGTATATGATAAGTGATAAATGAGCATTCGGGGGTGGGGAAGAAGAGTGGAGAAGAGAGGATGGCAGTGGGTGAGAGTGATGAGGGCTAGAAGAGCGCAAGTAAAAGTTGAATAGAAGAGATTTCATGAGTGGGGGAAGGGTGGCATGAGATAAGACGGCTGAAGTGGAGTCCCTAAGAAAAATGATCTTCTAGAGGTAAGTGCTTTGGGGAAAAGTAGGTGAGTCCAAATAGAATATTCCTCATGTGCACTGAGAGATAATACACTAAAACTGATGATGACACAGAAAGCACAGAATCTTCAGCCAGACAAGTAGAGGTGATAGATGAAGTAGAAAAGTCCTATGAATCTTTTTCTTTAAAAATAAACAAACTTCACACGGTGGGAGACTGAGGTAGGAGGATTATTGGAGCCTGGGAGTTTAAGATCAGCCTGGGCAAGATAGCAAGACTTTGTCTCTAATAACAAATAAATTAATTAATGAAACAAAAAAGAGCCCAAACTAGTACAAAGACACACACAAGAAAGGAAAGAGGTACCTGAGATTGAGAGCCTGGTCAGTGAGCTTGAAACAGCACAGGGGTTCAGGAAAATGAGGGAAAAAGGAACTCTGGGTGAGGCAGCCAGAGTCCCAGAGCAAGAATCTCCCACTGCTGGATGGGCGTGACCTCAGGCAAGTTACTTAACCTCCTGTACCTCGGTTTCCTCATCATTAAAATGAGAATATTTCATCTCTACTTCACAGGATGGTTGTGAAGATTAAAAGAATCAACACAAGTACTTTGATCCGCGCCTGGCACATAAACACTGATAAATGTCTGCTATGGCGTGGGGGGTGGATTTTATTTAGTCCAGGATGACCTTGGGGAGACCAATTTCTGATCCGTGGTACGAGCAGAAGTTACACTGCAAGGGAAGTAATAAGCAAGTGCGCGGTAAGAAGGCGGAGGCAGCCACAAAGTATCACTGACTCCTTGGGAGCAGTTAAGCAATAAAAGCCAGGATGCAGGCAACCCGAGCGAACAGGGTTACGTGAAAATGCTTTCCGAGGGGATATCTCAGCAAGAGGGAAAGGACCAGCAGCGAGGGCCTCGGGTCGCTGGAACCATCCTTCAGTCAGCGTGGGACGCGTCTGCCCTACGACACGGGGAGCTGGACAGGGGTGAAGACGCGGTCCTCCCCGTCCCCAGGTCCCAGGGAGGTCCCGGGCTCGCGGTCCGCGCCTGGCTGAGTTTGTGGAGTCGGCGCTGACAGGTCCAGGAAGGAAAGGCCCGTTTCCCAACCACGACGCCGGGCGACAAACCCCGGGCTTTCCTATGTCCACCCCCGGCAAGACCTGTTCCACGGCCGTGCGCTCTCCGCCCTCCTGCCCCGCCAGCGGCAGCCACCGGGCAGGATGCAGCCCCGGAGCCGGAGCGACCGCGCCCCGCGCCAGAAGCAGCGCCCCGAGTGCATCCCGGCCGCGAGCGGAGGAAGGAAGCGGAAAGGACCGGGCTCGGGAAT